>NW_024499462.1:302524-511991 GCF_017590055.1 Onychostruthus taczanowskii | reverse complement strand
GCCGGCGGCGGGCGCGGGGGGGCCGCCCCGCTCCATGGCTCGGCCGCTCGCTCCGGCACTCCGCCTTTACTGCCGCGTCACCGCCCGGCGCCGCCCGCGCCCGCCCGGGGCCGCCGCCGGCAGCGCCGCCTCAGTCGCGGAGGGAGAAGTCGAAGGGCTCGAAGTCGCGGCGGAAGGCGCGGGCCTGCGCCGCCTCCTCGGGCCGCTGGGCGGCGCACTGCCGCCAGTCCGCGCGCTGCGGCTGCGCCAGCAGCGCCTCGCTCGCCAGCACCTCCCTGCAACGACAGCGCCGTGACGTCACCGCGGCGTCGCCGTGACGTCACGGCGGGGCGGGCGGGGCGGGCACGCACCTGCCGAACTGCAGCGGGAAGCGGCCGCGGATGCGGTGGAACAGCTTCTCCCCCGTGTCCAGCTCCACGTAGAAGTACGGCGTGCCCGGCTGAGCCACCTGCGCCATGGGACCCACAGAAGCACAGAGTCAGTTCGGCTGGAGAACACCTCTGACACCATCAGGTCCAACCCAGGAGCCATCACCGGCTCCTTAACTGCACCGTGGCACCAGCTGCCACGGCCAGTCTGGACCCGAAACACCTCCAGGGCCGGCCACTCCAGCACCTCCCTGGGCAGCCCCTTCCTCATCACCCTGCTGAGAAGAGCTACCAGGGCACAGCAGACCCTCTTCCCAGCCAGTTCAGGGGCTGGGCAGCCAGCTGTCCCCATGCCATGGTCCTCTCTCCTGGGAGGAAACTTGGAAAAATAACCCCACAAACCACCTGAGGTCAGTGCCTGAGCTCAAACAATACCTTCCATGGGAGGAAGGAGCAGTGGCACTTCCTGCTGGGATCACCTATGATATTTTGTGGTTTAATTCTGCCATGACTAAATGAGCAGCAGGCAGGTGTGGTCATCCCTAACCTCACTGAGGTCACCCCAGCCCAGCACGACACATTCTTGGAGGACGAGGCCACGCTCACATTTCTCAGCTGAGAAATCATCTGTTGTTCGTGGGAACTTCTCCCAGAGCAGAATCCTGGCATATCCCCAAATCAAGTCCCTGAGGATGTGCCTCCAACAGGTTGACCCCACCCCACAGAGTGACCTCAGAGGGGAACAGCAGCTTAGGCAGGACAGGGGGAAGCGAAGAGGTGAAATCTGGCCCCGTACTTGCGCGATATCCGAGTGCTCTGGGATTTCCAGCAGTTCAATCTGCTGCTCCTGTGCTTGTGTAATAAAGGCCTCCTTGATGTCTTCAGAAGTGCAGAGGTCCAGAGGGACAGGAATGACCTGGAGAGGGAGGACGTTTCCATCAAAGAAGACGAGACAATCCGTTTGCAGAAAGCCATCAGTGCATCACTGGAGCTCGTGGCTCCTCAGTACAGCTCAGCCTCATCACACAAGACAGGTGAGCACCCATCTCTACAGGCTTAAACTTATGAGACTTTTCTTCCTGTAGGAGCTGGACAGACAGCTGAAAACTCCAAGCTTGAGAGTTCTCAGCACAGCCCTCTCCCTTCCGATCTCTGTGGTAGTTCTGATACAGCTCTGATACACTTACAGACCTGCCACAGACAGCAACCACCACGGTACACCCCAAAATGCCTCTTCCAGTTCATCTGGAGTTTATATTCAGTGCAAGTTTATGTCTCCCCAGGGTGACACCCAAACTGTACCTGTAGCTGCAGATGCTGACTCCTATAGTTTCTTTCAAACAGGACATATCTCTTTCCCTTGCTCCTGAAAAATTCCTTTAGGGCAGCCTTGTACTTGGTGACTTCTTCCAGCACCTCTGAAGACAAGTCCACCACTGACTGATAGTGCCCAATTGGCAAAATCAGGACGTGGTCAGGTGACAAACCCCCTTTGGCCAGGGCAAGGTAGCACTAGAGTGAAACAACACACACCAGTTACTCACTGTGCTGTAGGGATTTACTCTCTGACTACTCATCCCGAGTAGCCTCAGGAACAGGAGAGTTTTCTAGGTTGCTTATTAGCCATTTTATTTGAATTTATTTTTATACTGAATTTATTAATCACTAGAGGAATGAGAAAGAGACAAAGAGACTGCCAAATGGCAAAAAAAAAAAAAAGTATCTTTTGAGTGCCAGAGGAATGCCATGTCTGCAGGGAAGCTGCTGAGTGAACTTCACCACTGAGGCAGGAATTCCTTATTCTAACAAAAAAATCCACTTAAAAATTTAAACTAAACCTGTGGACAAACCTGTCTCTGTCATAAGTGGGTTATGCTATACAGGAGCAGTAACTTTGAAGCTCAGTCCATGATTGTTTTATGCACTTTGCTTGAAGTCAGCTTCCTGGAGACACCCTCTTTTTCATCTCTATAGAACAAATCTGTAACCAGCCAGCCCAAGAGAGATCTGGCACTGGTGCATCCTGCTGCCAAAGCAGGTTCCAGCTTTGTTCCAGCTGAAAAAGTTTTGCCAGATGGTAACAGAGGGCTGGCACAGCAAGAAGTGCTCTGGCACTGGAATCCAGCTCTGCTGCTGGAACAAAACTGGACCACACTTGAAGAGTTTATGTGTTTGTAGAGGAGATGCAAAGGAACTGAAAGCAAACCCAAGAGCCAGCTGCAAATAAGGTTTGTTTTAAATTTAAAATTGGAGATTGGTATTTTGTTTTGCCATGTCTTAGCATGATTCCGACCTAGCAAAGCCCATGCTGCAGGTACTTACATGTGTGCCAATACTGACAACCAAGTGCTTCTCCACCTCCGGGCTGGCCAGGCAGAACCAGCAGGGCCCTGTGGGCTGAGCTTTGTTGGGAAAGAAAACAAGGATTAGTAGAAGGGATATTTGTCAGAACACAGACAACCTGGTGTTTTCCAACCACCCTTCCCAGTTTATAAAGTGCTGCAGGTGTCAGAAGGACACAGCTCTGGCCAGGGACATTCCAGCAAGAACCAGGGACATTCCAGCAAGAAAGCAGGTGGTGGCAGTCAGAGCCTGCTGACTGCCATTCTCCTGGAATGCTGTAACCTAATGAAGGAGGAGTTTAATAGCTCCAGGAGTTAGTAGTTGCAGCTCACTAGTAAGGAAACACCAGCAAATGTAAGCAAACAAATCAAAATGAGGTAAAGTTCCTGCACAGGTAAATTTGACAGCACAAGGATAGGTGCTGTCAAACACAGGTGTCAGTTCTGGCCTCTCCATCACACCCAAAACACCTGGATTCACACCCAAACTGTGCTACCTTTCTGAGAGCTGAGCTTTCTGGAAGTGTCTGGTTCAGAGGGTAAATGCCATCAGCCCAACCACAACCACCACAGACCCAAAGAGCTTCCAAACCATGCTCTTGACCCTTCTGTCACCTACTGAAGCCTATCTTCCCTTGGAAACAAGGGACCCTTCATCCTCCTGCACCCCCCAGCAGCTGGCAGTGACAGAGCTCTCTGGCCAGCTGACACCTGCAGCTCAACAGCTTGAGGAACAACTTGGAGTGACGTGGTCCATCCAAAGCCTCGAGGGAAGAGCTCAGGAAAAAAGCATCCTCACACTTACGGGGTTTCTTGGCCTGCTTAGGTTGGGAGTCCCCTCTCTCTTTCCCATCTGAGGGACGTTTCTTTCCCTGATGCTTGTTCAAGTCAAAGAAAAACTGGCAGGCTGGTTCTTCCTGTTTAGGAAAGTGAACAGGATGTTCAGTTAGAACTGCATCACAGAAAGTGACAGGATATAGATTTGATTTCTTCCTGAAGAGCTGTGAACCACTTCTGAAAAGCATCAATATCACAGAATTTCTGAGGCTGGAAAATCCCTCCCAGCCCTCTGAGTGCAAGTTGTCCCTGCCATCCCCATGATGCCCACCTTGTCCCCAGCCCAGAGCACTGAATGCCACGTCCAGCCCTTCCCTGGACACCTCCAGGGATGGGCACTCCAAAGCTCCCTGGGTAGCCCCTGCCAAGGCCTGAGCACCCTTTCCAGGAAGAAATGCCTTCTGAATACCCTGGAACAGAATGACCTGTCCTCCTAGTAATGCAGCAGACTTTACCTGCTTCAGTCAGGGAAAAACTTCAGGGAGAGCTGCCCCAAATTATTATGCTCTCCTATTCAGCCTTATGCTGAACATTTAGAATTGCAAGATTTTATGGATTACTCAAATATTTTCATTTGCCAGCCAGTGCCAAAAGAATGACTTTATTTCTTAGATGTTAACATGTCACAGACTCACCAGAGGTTGAAAACATTTGACTGAGTTATCCCATACAGCCAAATGCCATTAGAAGGCTTTAATGTTGAAGAGGAAAAAACTGTCCCTATATTTCTTACAGTCCTTCTTTAAGAAGTGAAAGGCCACAATAAGTTTTCCCTGGAGCCTTCTCTTCTCCAGGCTGAACACCCCCAGCTCCCCAAGCCTGTCCCCACAGCAGAGTTTTGGACAGAGACATCCCAAAGGGCAAGCCAGGCAGTGCTGTGAGCACAGAGAGTGAAGCAGGAAGGCTCAGGGGGAGGAGCACAGGGCAGTACCTCTGCGGAGAGCGCGGCTTTGCTCTTGGGAGCCTCCTTCCTCAGCTTCCGGTAGGGATTTTCGGTGACGTCCTGAGGCTGCTTCACCAGCTCTGCAGGGTCCATGGAGCTCATGGGCACGATGCTGAAGGCATAGAGGTACTGCAACAAACACAGGCAATCAGGGACAAGCAGCTCCTGCCACAGCTGCACCTCTGAGGAGATCACTTAAGAACTAAGGCACCCCAGAACAGTTCCACGCCACTCAGCACATCAGTGTTTGTGCCAAGGCAGGGCATGGAAAAACCCCGTGCCAGCGTCCCACCCAGGGCTTTATGCAGTGCATCCTGGAACCCTGCCTGTTTCCAGGCCTTCCTTCTGGCCTTTTCTGTTACCAGGCCTGGATCCTGTGCATCCTTAACTACCAAACAATATTCCTTAACTTTCTTAAGGGCAGAAGAGAGACAGGTTAAAAATCCCATGCCAGAAGTTTGTTATTTCCAGTGGTTTGTGCCTCAGAACACCACGTGCAGCCCTGCCTACCCTTCTGACATAACAGGCAAGTGGGACCTTTTACTCAAGTGAGACAGATACCTCCACTTCAGCCAAGCTTTTAAGTGCCTGATGTTGTCCTCCAACTTCTCTCACTGCCCCATTATTGTACTTGAGAAAAGAAGAGAGATTCAAGGGTGTCAGTACCTTTTTCTTGCTTGTATTGCCAACATCAGCAAGGGCAATAAACCTGGTGACGTGCTGTGGGGTCTCCTGTAGCACCATGTGATTCCTGTAAGGAAGCAAAACCTGGCTGTACTGGCACATAAAGTATTGAAAGGACAGTGGGAGAACCCCTGCTTGCCATGAAGATACTCAGACAGCACACCAATCCTTCTGTGGTCCTTAAAAACTGAATCCTTACTTGAAAATAAATGAGATTTTACATGATCTTACAAACCTGTAAGGAAGTCTTTCATAATAGGCCTTCTCCAGGGCAGCAAAATGGTACCTTGGTTTGAGGCTTGCAGCTAGATCTGATACCAACTTGGAGCCAGACTTCTTGGTATCTATTTCTCCCTACAAAACACAACCCAAGTTTTGTTTAAACCTCTCAAAGAGCAGGGAAAAGAAAGGTTTAATAAACTTCTCTGTACACTTGAGTACATTCCCAGAAAATTCATGTCAAGAGAAGTCAAACATAGAATGACATATTAAACAAGTACAGAGAATGCCCTGAGATCTGAGTTTTCTCTCTGAGCTAGAACATCCCAACAAATCACTCTCTACAACCCCCAAGGGCAGCAGGGTTGGTTATTATGCTGGGAGGGAAGGTTCCTCATGTATTTAAACTGAGGATTGTATCTGGTTTTGGATGTTGGAAAAAACTGAGAGGAAGCAAAAAATGTTCTTTTGCCACACATGCGGCCTTGCTGTCCAGACAGGTTTCAAATAATCTGAAAATCACCTCTGCTAGGGAACATTAACACAACAAAATAGGACACAAATGAAATAACACCCTCAAAATCCAGACTGAGGAAGAACCAGATAACTGACTGATACTTATGGACATAAACACCAAAACACTTAAAAAGTGGCAGGGACAGCTAAAATGCCCTGAAGTCTCACAAATCCCCCTCCTTTCAGTCCTTCTTCTCTGAAGAACCAGAACATCTGCTCTCTCTGTTTTTACTCCCAGCTTTCTCAAGCACTTGGAGAGGGTGAACAGAACTTCCACTCGGAGAGGAAGCAGAGAGGCAACGCTGCGTGAAAGCCCGGGAACAGAACACTCACCGTGCTGTTGGCAAAAGTGCCCACATCTCTGGGCCAGGGGGAGGTCAGCAGTATATCCACGCCCCTGAAGTTGGGGGCTGACAGCAGAGAGCTTTTCAGCTCGGCCACGTCCTTGGCGCCGAAGCAGTGGGCGGGCGCCGGCTGCTGCTGCGCCTCGGTGCCGCTCAGGTAGGCGATCTGCAGCCCCGAGCAGCCGCTGTAGACGCCCCTGCGGCCTGCAGAGACACACACAGAGCCCTGAGAGTGCCCCAGGGACGCCCCTGCGGCCTGAGAGACACACCCAGAGACCCGAGAGTGCCCCAGCCACGCCCCTGCAGAGACCCACCCAGAGCCCTGAGAGTGCCCCAGGGACGCCCCTGCGGCCTGAGAGACACACCCAGAGACCCGAGAGTGCCCCAGCCACGCCCCTGCAGAGACCCACCCAGAGCCCTGAGAGTGCCCCAGGGACGCCCCTGCGGCCTGAGAGACACACCCAGAGACCCGAGAGTGCCCCAGCCACGCCCCTGCAGAGACCCACCCAGAGCCCTGAGAGTGCCCCAGGGACGCCCCTGCGGCCTGAGAGACACACCCAGAGACCCGAGAGTGCCCCAGCCACGCCCCTGCAGAGACCCACCCAGAGCCCTGAGAGTGCCCCAGGGACGCCCCTGCGGCCTGAGAGACACACCCAGAGACCCGAGAGTGCCCCAGCCACGCCCCTGCAGAGACCCACCCAGAGCCCTGAGAGTGCCCCAGGGACGCCCCTGCGGCCTGAGAGACACACCCAGAGACCCGAGAGTGCCCCAGCCACGCCCCTGCAGAGACCCACCCAGAGCCCTGAGAGTGCCCCAGGGACGCCCCTGCGGCCTGAGAGACACACCCAGAGACCCGAGAGTGCCCCAGCCACGCCCCTGCAGAGACCCACCCAGAGCCCTGAGAGTGCCCCAGGGACGCCCCTGCGGCCTGAGAGACACACCCAGAGACCCGAGAGTGCCCCAGCCACGCCCCTGCAGAGACCCACCCAGAGCCCTGAGAGTGCCCCAGGGACGCCCCTGCGGCCTGAGAGACACACCCAGAGACCCGAGAGTGCCCCAGCCACGCCCCTGCAGAGACCCACCCAGAGCCCTGAGAGTGCCCCAGGGACGCCCCTGCGGCCTGAGAGACACACCCAGAGACCCGAGAGTGCCCCAGCCACGCCCCTGCAGAGACCCACCCAGAGCCCTGAGAGTGCCCCAGGGACGCCCCTGCGGCCTGAGAGACACACCCAGAGACCCGAGAGTGCCCCAGCCACGCCCCTGCAGAGACCCACCCAGAGCCCTGAGAGTGCCCCAGGGACGCCCCTGCGGCCTGAGAGACACACCCAGAGACCCGAGAGTGCCCCAGCCACGCCCCTGCAGAGACCCACCCAGAGCCCTGAGAGTGCCCCAGGGACGCCCCTGCGGCCTGAGAGACACACCCAGAGACCCGAGAGTGCCCCAGCCACGCCCCTGCAGAGACCCACCCAGAGCCCTGAGAGTGCCCCAGGGACGCCCCTGCGGCCTGAGAGACACACCCAGAGACCCGAGAGTGCCCCAGCCACGCCCCTGCAGAGACCCACCCAGAGCCCTGAGAGTGCCCCAGGGACGCCCCTGCGGCCTGAGAGACACACCCAGAGACCCGAGAGTGCCCCAGCCACGCCCCTGCAGAGACCCACCCAGAGCCCTGAGAGTGCCCCAGGCCCCCCCCTGCGCCTGGAGAGACACACACAGAGCCCGGAGAGTGCCCCAGGCACGCCCCTGCCCCTGGTTTTTCCTTTTAGCTTTGCTACACTTCGCTTGTCATCTCTGCTGCTGCAGTACAGCCACACAAAAAATCTTATTCAAACCCTCTCCTAGAGAGACAGGCATGCTCTGGGAATAACACAGGCATGCTATAAGAAGAACAAATAAGGGAATTGACTGAACAAATAATTTTTGAAATAAAGAAAATTGAGAAAAAATAGAAAGGTGAAGAGTTTTGGAGTAGAAGAGCCTGGAATAAAATGAGTCCAAGACAAGAATGCTCAATTGAAGGAAAAGCAGGAGTGGAAGGACAATATTACACCACATGATTTCTTACACATAGGTAAATGCAAGAAGTTTAGAATAACTTCTCCTAAACCAAAGATAATAAATACAAATGTATTATTACAGAAATGGTTTGGAGTTACTGCTGATTTGCTGAGCTGTGAATTTAGAAAATGAACAATTCTGACAAAAAATATATCCTTATTTAAAAGCAGTGTTACATTTAGAAATCAATTTGGATAAAGCAAAACACAGTTGAAGTGGTTTTAACAGAAGAATAAAAATGTAAAAAAATTTCAGAACAATCTCTTTCATTTTTTTATTTGACCAACAAACAGAAGTTTCTTTTAGTTGTACAACCTCATTTCTAAGTACTGACTGCAGGAAGATAAAGCAAGGGACAAACCCTCATAATTGTGCACTTTTTCATGAAATTGAACACATTTCTATCTCAAAAGAATCACTGTGTTCACATTAATAATTCAAGTTCACACTAATGATTCAGAGGACTGTTGTAACATCCCGCTCTGTTACAAATTACTTCAAAAAACAGCTCTTACAACCACTATTCCTTCTGCTCAGCAAGTTCAGTATCAGAGAAACCAAAAAAAAAAACCCAAATCAAGAAAGTGGGGTTTTCTTTCACATTTCACACAGGTTGTACCGACATCAAGCTGAACTCCAGTCTGAACCACAGGATGAACAATGCCACTTCCAACTCCCAGAAAAGGAAGGTGTTACAGTGGGAAGATGAGAGAACGTCCATGAGAGCCCCAGCAGGCACAGGCTGACCCCAAACCCCCTGAGCCTTACCCAGGTAAGTGATGTTCTCAGCTAACTCACAGCCACTGACATCTGGGAAGTAGCTCAGCGTGTCCGGGTCGTTGGCACCGAGCACGTAGGTCGGGATTGGAGCTGAGGGAGAGAACGCCGTGCGCTCGGTGAGCTTTAATTCCAACAGCCCACACCGCCCAGCAACCACAGCAGGAAAGCCAGTCAGACCCCCCAGCACGCCTGGGGAGCAACAGCACAGCAAACCCTCCTGCAGAGAGGGCTGCAATCCCCACAGCTCCCAGCCACCTCGCCCTCCCTGCCTGGCGGGATTAGCTCCGAGGTGATGCCTGGCCCCGGAGCCAGGGCTGCTCTCACAGCCCCCTCCTTCCCTCCTGGGGGTTTCCCTGCTGGAGTACAGCTGCTGTAACACCACAGTGCCCCCCCCCGTCCCTTACCTTTCTTGGCCCCCGTGCGGTACTCGGCCCACTCTGCCTCGGAAGTAGAGCCAAAGAAATTCCCGACACACAAAAGCATCTAAAAACACCACATAAACAGGAGTTGCCTTTTCACCACAGACAGAACACAAAGCACACAAAGGCTTTGCTTGCACCACTTCAGCAGCATTTGGTTTGCTGAAGTGAAGAGATTCCTTTGTGTTTATCTGAGCTAAACTCAACATCAACGGGTTTAAAAGGAGTGCCAGCTGCTCTCCCGCCTTCTGTGCGCAGATCACGGCTCCTCCCAGTCGTCTGGTGCCGGACACGGAGGGCTGGGGGCCTGCAAACGCTTTCTCAAACCGAGCGGAAAGAGGCGGGTGGCTGCCGCGGAGGGGCGGGACAGCAACACCCACCCGAGCACCGCCGGCACACCTCCGGCAGCGCACGGGAACCCCGCCCCGGGCTGCCCCCGGCCTCGGCCGTGTCGGGACGGGGACGGGAACCCCACGGGAACGCCGCGGGAACGGCACCACGTGCGCCTCCCGCCACAAGCCCCACAAGCCTTACGTCGAAGCGGCCGCTCTTGGCCTGGATGGCGCGGACCCGCCCGAAGATCGCCTCCAGTCGCCCCTCCACGTCGCCACACGCCAGCCTGCGGGACACCGCGCGGTAAGAATCCGCCCCGGCCCTACCACAACCTCATCCCGTGTCCCGCCCCGTTCTTATCCCATCCCATCCCGTCCCGTCCCACTCACACGCGCAGCGGGGCCGCCGCCATCACGAAGATGCTCGACCCGAACCTCCCGCCACTTCCGGGTGCACCGCTCAAAGCGCTCCGCCGGTGCCGGGTGCGCCGCTCAAAGCGCTCCGCCGGTGCCGGGTGGGCGGTGCCCGAAGCCTGACAAAACGGGCAGGAATCGCCGGGAAGTTTAAATCCCGGTGTCCGCCGGGAATCGCGGATATTCCCAGCGCGTGGTGTCCTCATCCTGGTGTGTTAGTGCTCCAGTGAGTGCTGGCACTAAACATGGAAAACCCGCGAAGAAGTAGAAGAGGTGATCGAGTGAGAGAGGGGTCGTTGTCTCAGAAGTGACTGAAACAATCACCGCAGGTCACTGTGACTCTGATAAATTATAATAACGTTCATTATACATTGTCAATACTATGTTTCGAAATGTATTTATAATAATTATATTTATGTAAAATACTCTATTTCCATGTGTATTTGTAATTATTACGCTGAACTGTACCAAAACAAGCACTAAACACCAGCAAAGCTCTCGTGTATTTCACACCTTTTATAACATTTTATTATAATAATGCCTTATAAATAAACGATACCTTATAAATAGCTTTTATAGGGGATTTTTAAAATATCCATATTTTTATTAAGGTTTTACAACGTTACCATCTGAATTCTGTAACCAGGAACTGAAATCTGAGTTGGTTCTGTTGTTTGTTCCTTCTGTAGCATCGGGACTGAACCGTTCCACATTTCAACAACGGGCACGAGAAACGGAAAGCAGCAACTCTTGCTGTCTGCATCTCACCTGGCCTGAAAGAACCACAAAAGAATCGTGGAATGCTTTGGGTGGGAAGGGCCCTTAAAGCCCATCCAGTTCTCAGGTTCCCCACGGTGGGGATGACCCCGAGCCAGCCCGATGGTCAAAGAAGAGTGGGAATTCTATGTTTGTGGTTCTCAAGGTTGTTTATTGTTGCTTATCCAAGATGTTTTTTTTTCTCCAACACGCCACAGGCCTGTCTGGCAGGTCGGTCTGAGGCACTCTCCCCACCTCCCGGGTCGGTGCTATCTTTTATACTAAAAACTACGTGTACTATGTTTACAGTTATGTTCCAATACCCATCACCTGTGTTAGACAGTGAGTTTCTACTCTACACCAATCTGAGAGTGCCAACATCCTCCTGAACATGGATGCCAGGGAGAAGAAAGGAGGACAGGGCACATTCAAATCCCTCCATCTCGAACCCCCTGACCCCCATGGACAGAATCCCAAACCCCCCTGTACATGGTTCCAAAATTTTCCCTTCACCCCGTGCTTACTACTAGCATGCTACTTAAACTTTTATGACCTGTGACTCTTCATACAAGGTTGGTAATTTCTCCCAGGGGCTAAGATCGAATTCCCAAGTGTTTTTGGCCTTCTGCCAGGGCTCATCAGCCCCCTGCCAGGGGCTCAAGCCATCCCGGTCACCCAGAGGGATGTTCTGGGTTCCGACACAGTCCCACCCCCTTCCACTGTCCCAGGGGCTCCAAGCCCCGAAATCCAGCCTGGTCTCGGACACTGCCGGGGATCCAGGGGCAGCCACAGCTTCTCTGGGCATCCTGTGCCAGGGCCTGCCCACTCCCAAAAGCCAGCAGAGCCGATTGTTTACCGGGAAGTGGGAAGGCGAGCAGGATAAAATCATAAAGTTTATTTTACCGACGGTAACGGGACCAAAGCGCACGCGGCGGTCGCTCAGCGGCGGCTCCAGCGCCTCACAGAGGCAGCGAGGCCACCCCAACGCGCCCCGACGGGCCGGGGTGCGCCCCGCTCCTGCCTCACTCCCGGCCCGAACCGGCAACCCCAGCAGGTCATGGACGCTACCCGACCAAGAGCTCCCCGCCACCGCAAGCTCTCCAAGGGGCGGAGAGGCGGCGGCCGCCCGGCTCGGTGGGGTCGCCGCTCAGCCGCCACCGCTCCGCAGCGGGGCCGCCGCTCAGCCTCCCTCCAACATGGCCGGCCCTCCGCCTCCCCGCAGCGGCGCCGCCGCCGCATCGCCACAGCTTCCCCTCAGCAGCACCGCGGGCGCACCATCACCGCTTCCATTCAGCGGCACCACAGCCGCACCGCCACCGCCTGCCCTCAGCAGCGCCGCCCCTCAGCCTCCCCCCAACATGGCCCCCTCCCCGCCTCCCCTCAGCATCGGCACCGCCCCTCAGCCTCCCCGCGACATGGCCCCCTCCCCGCCTCCCCTCAGCATCGGCACCGCCCCTCAGCCTCCCCGCGACATGGCCCCCTCCCCGCCTCCCCTCAGCATCGGCACCGCCCCTCAGCCTCCCCGCGACATGGCCCCCTCCCCGCCTCCCCTCAGCATCGGCACCGCCCCTCAGCCTCCCCGCGACATGGCCCCCTCCCCGCCTCCCCTCAGCATCGGCACCGCCCCTCAGCCTCCCCGCGACATGGCCCCCTCCCCGCCTCCCCTCAGCATCGGCACCGCCCCTCAGCCTCCCTTCGTCATGGCGGTTCCTTCACCGCCTCCCCTCAGCATCGGCGCCGCCCCTCAGCTTCCCCCGCGGGCTCTTCCCGCCCGGCGCAGCCGCAGAGCAGCAGCCCGGGCGCGGAGCGGGCGGGAAGGGCGGTCGGGCGTTGGTGGCGGTCCCGGCGGGGCGGGATGGCGCTGCCGCAGCAGTGCGAGGCCGCGTTCGGTACCGCGGACCTGTACGGTGTGCTGGGCGTGCGGCGCGGCGCGTCCGCGCAGGACATCCGCCGCGGCTACCACCGCGCCTCGCTGCGCCTGCACCCCGACCGCGTCCCGGCCGAGCAGAAGGAGGAGGCCACGCGCCGCTTCCAGGTGAGGAGAGAAGAAGCGAGAACGGGAGGAGGGAAGGAGAGACACAGGCAGGGAGGGGGGCTGTGGCGGCCACCAGTGAGACCGACCCACCACTCCACAAGGGACTGGCCCCCTGATCCCCTGTCCCCCGAGTGACTGAAGCCCGGGCAGCCGACCCTGGGTGCCCACCCCAGTGCTCCCCGCGTGACTGACCCCCAAGTGACCGATCCCCAAGTGACATCCCGGCCACTCCCGCAGATCCTGGGCAAGGTGTACGCCGTGCTGAGCGATGAGAAGCAGCGCGCAGTGTACGATGAGACGGGCATGGTGGATGAGGACGCCGAGGCGCTGCAGGACGGGCGGGACTGGCTGGAGTATTGGCAGCTGCTATTCAAGGTGAGAGCGAGATGGGGCTGGGAGACAGAAGAACTTTTTGGTTTTTATGTGTTTTCTCTTAAATCCTCCTGGTGAGTAAGTCCTGTAACTCTCACAAAGCATCACCTCTTTGCTCCAGGTCACCGTGAAAGACATCGAAGAGTTCAAGAGTACGTACAAAAACTCGGAGGAAGAGCTGGCTGATGTGAAGGCGGCGTACCTGAATTTCAAGGGTGACATGGATCGGATCATGGAGTCTGTGCTGTGTGTGGACTACACGGATGAGCCCAGGATCCGGGAAATGATCGAGCGAGCCATCGAGTCTGGGGAGGTCCCATCCTACAAGGCTTTTGTGAAGGAGTCAAAGCAGAAGACTGTGTCCAGAAGAAAGCGGGTAGGTTGCAGCAATTAATTACCAGAACTTTTTCCCTTGTCAGGAATAAGTGATGCTGTTTCCAAGATGTTTGGCAGAGGATTGCTGGGTTACACACCTTCGTGTTCACATCTGGTCACCTGTGGTCATCACCCCCCAACTCAAATAACTGTGAAAGTCTTTTCTAGTTCTTTATTTCCTTATCATACACAATGGCTTATTACAGTTTAGCGTGTCCCTGCATTTATCTACAAAGCTGGGAGTTGCTGGAGTTAACAAAAACAAGCAAGCGGTGAAAACATTTTGGTTGGCTTCTGCCAGGTGTGAAACTGCTCTGGCCTAAATGGACTCTTAGATACTTTTGGACACTTTGTAGAATGTTATATGCAAATCACAGTAACCTTTAAGTTATTGTACTATCTACCAAGACAAAAAAAAAAAAAAAATGGGTGTGGGAGCAGGGATGGGGACAAACATGACATTCAACGCTGTGAAAGAGCAGAAAAACTTCCTGCTCTGCTAAATGGTGGAAGCAGAATGGGCTTCCCTTGCCTGATCCATTATCTGTGGCCAAACTTGGAAACCCTTTGCATTTCCCTGCAGCTGTTTGTACACAGATGCCCAAAAAGCATTTGGTAAGTTCTGTAAGACGTGGTTAGATAACATGCAAAATACTTCTTTAAAAACCCTTATTTGCTCTTTTAGGCAGAAAAAGAAGCTAAAGAGGCAAAAAAGATGATAGATGACCTGGGCCTTAGTGGAGAAAATGACTTGCAAGCGCTGATTAAAGTAAGGCTTCTTCTGTTTCTTGCAGATAATTTTGTTACTGGCTTATAATTGTCTTTTCCCTGAGCATCTTTGATTTGGATCCTTGCATATCTTCTGAATTCCTGAGGTTAAAACCTGGCCTTAATGTTAACTCTGTGCTTTAATTTAATTAGAATCAGAGTACAGTATGGATTTTATTACCTGTGTCTATTTAAAAATTCACAAGAGTTAAATATGTGGAGTACTTATGCAATAACTTCTAGTTTTAGGTGGTTTCACAGGGAGTTCTAATGATGATACTAAACTTCCCGTAGCTTGTCTTTAATGTGTTTGATGTAGTCCAAGATTTTGTGTAGCTATCAAATTCCAACAGGATAAGCTGTTTGGGAAGTTCCAAAGGGTCTGAGCTTGGCTGGTTTTCTTTTCCCCCTGCCCAGCGCCGAAGCAAAGATCGAGAAAAGGAAATGGATAACTTCTTCGCCCATCTGGAAGCAAAGTACGGCAACAGTGCTAAGAAAGGAGGAAAGAAGACCTCAGCCAAGAAAAGAAAGGCAGAAGGAACAGACTGAAATAGCAGGTTTCACTTTGTATGGAAACGTGGATTTGGGAGAATTTTGGGTGTTTTCCGGGCTCCTGTTTCGGACTGCGTGCATTGACCGGCGGTAAGTGGGAGGCATGACACGGAATGCGTGCTGAACGAGGAAGACAAGGCATTCCTGTGCTGCTATCTCCAGCTCTTTGGGTGCTCTACAGTTGAGATCCATGTGTGCTGTTCACACATTTCTTCTGTAACAAACCTCCTGCTATTTTTAAAGGTCTTTGCTCAACAGGTGTTTTTTCAGATATTCCTGTAGTTTTATAAAGATAGTTTGGAAAATTGCTGGTTTAATAAACAAGGAGGTGGGGTTGTTTTTCAGAGTTTTGCTTCCTCAGTTCTCAATATGTTTTCTAAATAAGCTATTTAAAACAAGCCAATTGTGTTGATTCTTCTGATTTCAGTCAAATAAATCCTGCACACTTCCAGGGAGGATCATTTTTCAAAGGCGTAGGAGTCTCAAGGTGAACACTTTGGGAGCTGGAGGCTCTCACAGCTTCAACAACAGCTCCTGGGGGGAAGCCAGAGGTAGATGGTTTCTCTGTTCCCTTTTACTTGTCTGCTCTGAAAAATAACCCTGATTCTGAGAAAGTAGAGAATATCATTGTGGTTTGTAACACAGGGCTTGAAGATTACTTTTGGTGCACAAAATAAATAGTCCAGGAGCAGTCCCTGGTGTCAGCCATCTGTACAAAAACCAGAAATAGCCTTAGGAGGCAACTGCATTTTTTTAAACCCACTGACTCCTCTAGGCTGTAAAACACTAGATCATGTTAGCAGAAGTCTATTCAAGTTTATTTGTCTGTTTTTGTAACTCTTGTGCTACAGAAAACTCACTCAGTCCCTGAGGAATGGCACAGATACAAATGGGATGCTTATCTGCACTTTTCCTGACATAACTAACACACTGCACAGTGTTCCAGAAGAGAAATTGTATTTTGAAATGGTTTCGTGAGTAGAGGTCTCTGGTGAGCATCACCTTCTCTCTCTGAAAACTCAAAACTGAGTTCAGAGCTGCTTTTTTTTTTTTTTTTTTAACTTCTGGAAATGCAAAGGCAAGTTAACCCAGTTATATTTGCACAGTTCTCTCTTTCTGATTAAAGCACGTTTGGATCAACTAGACTTGTGAGCTTCAGTATGGATGAAAAATTATTAGCTGGTCTGGAGTGGGGAAATCAGGGAGCCATATCATAAAAAAATACTAACAAGGGGTTTTTTTCCTATCTTGAAGAATAAGAAAATACAGGAAAACCGTGCTCTTTGACTAGATTGGTTTTTGTGGAGCGTCCTAACTTTGTTTAAATACAGCCAGTGGCTACCTCAGCTTGGTTTTTTTTTTATATTTCGGTCTGGCAGTTTCTGTTTGGGAGTAAGACCTTCAACTAATTGCTTATTTTGAGAAGCCTGTACTTCATGGTTTCATTTGTCTTATCTGGAGCCACAAGGCCAACTCCAGCAAGTGCCTCTGTTAGGTCTGTCACACAGGGCAGACACAGCTCCTGTAAGCTCTATTTCATCAGTGGCTTCTGGAGCTCTACCTTGGAGTGAAGAAATCTTGTGTAATTATAGGTATTTTTACAAAGGGAGACTGAGCTATTCTGTGAAATTGCCATAAAATGTCTCACCAGGAAGATTTTGAGTATTGTCTGAAACTACTTGTAGTAAGAAGTTTCTTTTTGCCTGTTCAGCCTTCTTCAGTCACTGAGGAAGAGGTAAAAGGTTTTATTATAACTCAGGAAGAGGCAGTGCTGTGCTGCCCTTGGAGCTGCCAGTTCACCTGCTCTGCTGCCTTGGTTCTGCACATCTGTGTTCATACCTGCTGCAGCTACCACAGCATTCATCATCTGCCTAAGCTGAGTGCTTGCTTTTGCTAGTACAATATTGCTTCAAACATATTTAAACATATAAATACACTATTTTTAAAAAAGTAAATCACTACATCTGTGGAAGGCCGGGTTAACCTTCCCAAGGGAAAAATGAGCAGGTCCTGCAGTACCTGCCTGTAAGGACATGAACCTGTCACCAGCCTCACAGAAAACAGCACAAGCACGGACTGAGAGTGTTTGCTGGGTTTCTAGGAGTTGGGCTTCACAGGAATGTATTCACCCTTCCACTGGAGCATCACTTTCTCTACTGCTAGGAAGTGGAATGTTTAAGTGCACCCCTTCTAATCTTTGGCAGCTGCTGCTTAGATTTATATAAAAATAACTATCTGTAAGGAAGGGTGTTTGAAAACTCTGTGTAAACAACGTTGACCTTGCTGGGAAAGAGAGGTGCTTCATGACTCTCTGGAGAGGGATGGATGGGTGGATGCTTCTCCGTGGCACATCAGTGCCTCTGTTTGCTCTTTGTGCCTGATCCACTTCGGCTGTGGGCTTTCACAGAACCACGTGATGGAAGACCTGACAAACAACAGATCATGGACAGCCTCAAGACTTTGGGAAGGAATTACAGCTAAGTATCAAATACATCTCCTCTAGCCTAAAATTAAAGTGTCTTTACTCTAACACATGGCTATCAGCTGCATTGTTTGTAACTTCCAAAAAGGGTAAAGCTTGTGTTTGCCGAGTTGATGCATTGCAGCAACTGCATTCCTTGATATTTCATTAAGTATTCATGTCTACAAAGCTTTTCTGCAAATTTAAATTGTTTTTGTCAATACAGCAGTCATAAAACTCATCTTTTTTTTTCAGGGGGGGCAGATACTTATTTAATTTCAGTAGGAACCACTCCTTGCTTGTTTAAAAACAAGCTACTTCAGTTTTAGTGCCTTTATTAACCTCAAGTTACTATTTCTGTTTAAGCTGACAACTGCTTTGAAAACTTGGACACTGAGAGGCACTGGGGCTGATGACATTAAGCCTTCTTACTTGATTTAGATATTTGGTGGTAATAAAACGAAAGAAAACCCCAACAAAATGCAGCCAACTATACTCTGGGGTAGAGCAGGACATCGCAAGAATAACATCTGTATAATGGTAAATTAAAGACACGGATGGAACTGTGACAAAGTATAAATTACCTGGAGGTTTTTTTTCAGGGGGGGCAGATACTTATTTAATTTCAGTAGGAACCACTCCTTGCTTGTTTAAAAACAAGCTACTTCAGTTTTAGTGCCTTTATTAACCTCAAGTTACTATTTCTGTTTAAGCTGACAACTGCTTTGAAAACTTGGACACTGAGAGGCACTGGGGCTGATGACATTAAGCCTTCTTACTTGATTTAAATATTTGGTGGTAATAAAACAAAAGAAAAACCCCAACAAAATGCACCCAACTATACTCTGGAGTAGAGCAGGACATCGCAAGAATAACATCTGTATAATGGTAAATTAAAGACACGGATGCAACTGTGACAAAGTATAAATTACCTGGAGGAATGTCCCCCTGTAGGAAATGCATCCCTGTCCCATCTCCTTTGTTTGATCTTACTAAACCCTGGGACTATGAGCATACCTGAACTCGTGGATGCTCTCCTCGTCCAGGATTGATTACTGGAATCAGTAACAGTGCAAGAACGGCGGCGCTGGGAATGGGGCTGGAAAAACAGCTCAAGTTATTTTCTGTTTGCATGAAAACAAATCAGCAAGATTATAATGTAACTAAAATCTACTTAAACACGTGTATTTGGTAATGAGTTAGATGTTGTGAAGGTCTAAGGAAAGTTTTAAAGAAAGGTCAAATCAACTTTAGAAGTAGAAAATACACTTTTCTAACACTTATTTAAATTTTCACTGGGCCGGTTAGAGGCAGTCTTTCCATTTCAGGATATTGCACTGTTGCAAAGCAGAGTTTATAACTGCTGAGTCCAGGATGTTGAAATTGTACACAGAAACCAATCAAGCAGCTATTTAAAAGCTCTGCTGAAATTACAGCTTTCAAAGCTTAGACAAAAACACATTGTTAGATACAAGAAGGTACCAGTAGAGTAGGAGTTCCAATAAATTAAACTGAGAGTATTTGATACTGAAACAGACTGGACATGGATTGATGTTAATTCTCAAAGCACCCTTTTCAGTAATTAAGGATGATCTGGTGTAATTAGCCATGCTTTACCGAGGATGTGGTGGTTGTGTTAGGCCTGGAGAAGGGATCAGGTAGGAACAGCTGTGCCTGCAGCTGCTGGCGAGTGTCTTCTTGTGTCGTGACTCTGTGAGCATGGCTCGAGTTCCCTCGAGGTTTCTGCAAGGAGAAGGAACAGAGTTATGCCTTTTTCTTTGTGCAGCAGTTCATTGAAAATAATTAACCCAGGAATTAAAGCTAACTTTCAAAGTTAATCATTTTATACCTAGTTATGAGGAGGGAAACATTCAATTTGCATTAGAACTAAGCAGTGGGTGATGCTGTTGCTCAAAACTGATACAACATTTTTCTATTTGATAATCTATTTGACCTTCTGTCACAAAACAACAAAAAAATTGTAACTCTTGGGCTGGGTAATTTGACCAGCAGTGCCAACAACTTTAGACTATCCAGTAATAAAATGAGATTG
The DNA here is from genome assembly GCF_017590055.1 of Onychostruthus taczanowskii. NCBI lineage: Eukaryota > Metazoa > Chordata > Aves > Passeriformes > Passeridae > Onychostruthus > Onychostruthus taczanowskii. Next base: position 492,366 of record NW_024499462.1, on the reverse strand, counting down.
CTGTGCCTGTTACCGTTTGCCTGTGGGGTCCTGTGGTGCTCCCATGCTCTGCCACGGTGGTGGTGGCAATGGGTGGCAGGGGGTGATTTCTGTTCAGCAGCAGTGGGGAGGGTGAGGTCAGCTGCTCCTGTGCTGTCAGGCTGGAATGCACCAGTAAGAACAGAAAAAACACAGTTAATATGTTTGGCAGGTGGAAAGGTGTAATGTCAGTTTCTCTGGCCTTCTGGACTTGACTTGGAGTTTGAAGCTTGGAAAAGCTTCAAACCATCTAAAAAAGACTTTCCTAGTGCTCTCCACTTACATTTTAAAATACATTTTGTCCTGGATTGCCAAGCAAATTGTATTCTATTTGCCATCTGTATGGCAGCTGTCTTCTGTTCAGTGGGCAGTTTTCCTTATCTGTTCCACAACCAACCCTCCCTCCACAGAGACTTCTGCTGATACCAGGCTATGGAATGTCACTGTGTGACTGATAAGAACTACAGCATCCACTGGGAGATGTGAGCCCAGAGGGAGGAGCCAAGCATTCCTGCCTGGATATAATCTGGAGTTTCTGGAACACCAGCACAGCTTCTCCACTGGATTCCCAGAGGAACAGCTGCCTCTTCCACTGGATCTTCAGAGGAAGGCTACACCCTTCTACAGGATCCCTGCTCCAGCAGAACCACACCTGACACTCCAGGAGGACTGCAGCCACAATTCCAGTTGCCCACGATGGAGGAGCACTGCAGCGTGGTGGTGGAAATCACGGATGTCAATGACAATGCCCCTGAGGTCATTCTCACCTCCTTCTCAAGCACCCTGAGCGAGGATGCACTGCCAGGCACAGTGGTGGCCGTGATACACGTCAGAGACAGGGACTCTGGCGAGCAGGGCAAGGTCCTGTGTCACGTGTCTCCAGATCTTCCCTTCCAGCTGCGTAAGGACTACGAGCACCAGTACTCGCTGCTCACCAGCACCCGCCTGGACCGGGAGCATGTTGCCTACTACAACGTCACCGTCTCTGCCTCAGACCTGGGCAATCCCCCCCTCTCCCGCCACACCATCTTGCCAATCACCCTGATAGATGTCAATGACAACGCTCCCCAGTTTGAGCAAGCGTCCTATGAAGTGCTCGTGGCAGAAAACAATCCAGTGGGCAGTGTGAAGGCTACACCCTTCTACAGGATCCCTGCTCCAGCAGAACCACACCTGACACTCCAGGAGGACTGCAGCCACAATTCCAGTTGGATTGCTACCAACACCCTGACCAACAGGGTGTCAGGTTGTGTCTGACTCTGTCAGTGTTGTTTTAGTTTACTGCATTGTTTATTTTATCTTTTTATTTTCTTCCCTATTAAAGAACTGTTATTTCCTGCTCCCATATTTTTGCCTGAGAGCCCCTTAATTTCAAATTTATAACAATTCAGAGGGAGAAGCTTTACATTTTCCATTTCAGGGGAGGCTCCTGCCTTCCTTAGCAGACAACTGTCTTTCCAAACCTAGACACATTTTAAAAAAGCAGAGATGTCAGTATTTCTTAGATTGACTGAAGCCTGAGGAAAGGGAACAGAAACACAAAATACTGGAAGGAGAAACACCAGTTATGAAGGAATAAGGGACAAGGAATAAGTCTCTCAACAGTATGTGACAAGGAGGCAACAGACTGGATGAATTAATATAGATAGATAACAAAACTAGAAGTAAGCTACATCAATTTAGAACATGTGAAAATAGACAAGTCTATCAAATCCTGCATTGTTTCCTGATACCCTGTGGTCCTTGTAAATTACTCCACTCAGTCAGGTCATTGTGCAGAATAAAAGAAAGATATTCTAGATGTGATTGAGGGCTCACTAAGAGCCCTTTGATCGTCAGATAACCTTTCTGAACATCTTTATAGTCTAGGCTGGGTTAGGATAGCAACATGCAATATGACCTCCAAAACCTGCAGGCTTTTAAATTTATCCTGAAAATAGGCTGCAGAAAGAGACAGCCACGTCAAGGAAGAGATAGTGCCATTCACTTTGCTTGCAGAGGACAGACAGATCTATTGCTCACGTGCAAAACTACCTGAATATGGAACGTGTGTGATTCACCGAATCACAGCTGGCAGCACTCGGAACATCGGCTTTAAGGACTCAGCTTTCTCAGGGGAGCTGTGCTTCAAGGGGCAGCCCCTCTCCCTCCCCAGGGCTGCTCTCTGACCCTGGTGCCCTGCAGGGAGAGGCAGTTTTGGGGACCTACAGGCGCCTGCAGACATCCTCCCCGGAGCGTGGGGTGCCGATGGGATGCAGGGTCCGTGGTGGAGGGTTCCTCCTCCTGGTGCAGCGGGACAGGGACGAGGTGCTGAGCTCCAGGGAACGGTTTGGCCACGTCCGGGTGGAGAGGAGGGAACTGGAACCTGGCCGTTTGTCATCCAGCTCCCTAACAACAACAAAAAATTACAAGAACAAAAGAGAGATGGTCAGCATGACAACTGCTGCTACCAAAGTGCTCACCTACAGGTGACTTTAATCATAAAATACCTGGGCAGAAATTATGTGTGTTGATTTTTTATGTCACTTGTGGAAATCATATATTCTCTGAATAGAGAGAGACATAGCTCTCTCCCAGGATTTCCTGAGAAGCTGTGAGATAGCTCAGAGAAAAGAATGAGAAACAATTCTTATCTTCACTTGCTGCACCTGTTGTTGTGCACATGTGGAATGTGTTTGTTTACCAAAGGGTGGTTTCTTAATTGAACACTAGTGATGGTATTTGGATTCATTGACCAATTAGATTTGTCTGTATAGCACTGTCTGAAAAGGATGATAAGTTTCTTAGTAATACAGTATAATATACAGTACAGTATAATATAGTATAATAAAGCAATTCATCAGCTTTCTACAATCATGGAGTCAATACTCATAACTCCCTAATCAGGGGCTCACTACCATGACAGTAACTATATCAATTTTTACAGAGGACAAATAAATAGCCAAGCAGGAAAATAACTAATAACTAATTACTTTCTCTGGCAGAGGAATTTATCTTACAAGGTTTTGGGCTGAATCCCTCTCATCATTGAGAGTGTTCTACTTTATTTACTACAGGTGATCTGTTGCTCTTACAGTGTTTTCTCCACTACAGGCAGGTTCCTCTGGTGTAACTGGATCCCATGGATCACCATCAAGCCATTCAGGTTACGCTGAGAACTACTACTTGATCCTTGAGAGAGACTTACCTGAAATTAAAATAAGTAAGCAAATTACTGTTTGACAGAGAAACACACACAAATATTTACAGACTTTGTCTATCACTTTGGAGAAAAGTCATTAATTTCTTCCATGACATTCAGATATATACTCAGTTATATTATTTCCCCAGCTAGGGGATCTTAGCATTTATTTTTTTTTTGGAATGACAGTGCTTAAAAATGTCCTAATACTTAATGTTTTCCAACTGAGCAGCTCATTTGCTGATCCTCCAACTATGTCTATAATCAGCAGCTTTACAAAAATAATCTTCAGTGCATTCTTGACATTTTATGTCAAGAACAGATCTGCAAAATCCTTTTCTGAGATACAGACTGATCTGGGGAAAAAAGAAACATCATGTTCCACCCACCATAAGAAGAGCAAATAGAAAATAGCAGAGTTTAAATCCCATACATACTTGAGGTGTTTTTCTCCTTTTTTTGCTTTTGCGGCCACCTCTGGGTTTTGGGCACTACACACACAGTGAGGGGACACAAGGGATAGGGAGAGGGAAGAAATAAAGGAGAAAGAAATAAAAAAGAAATAAGAAGGAAAGAGCTGAATTAAAATGGAATAAACAGGTAACACTTTGGTGCTCACCACTCTAGAAGCAGATCATACAGATAAACTCAGTGTCTGAGAAAAAAAAAAAACCAAACTGGTTTAGAACTGCAGAGATTTCTCCCTTCTTGCTGGATGAATTAACTATTATTGTGAGAATGGGATCACACACACACACACACTCCTCAATCTCACCATTTAATTGAAACATGAAACTGTGGAAAGAACTACATCCTGAATCAACAGCCACCACATGGTTGTCACACACAGATATAAAATACTGTGTCAGGGAAGAAAGTAGGAATTAAAACTTCCAAATGAGTAACAGGACTGAAGTGTCAGAAAGGACAGCCAGCATTCACACAAAGTCCAAACCAGTTATAAACCTAAACACAACCACTCTGTCTGCTGAGGTAACGCTGTGATTCATCCCCACACAAAACAGCAGCTGGCCAAAAATCCTTACCAGATTGGATGCCACTGAGGGCATCTTTGTGTGTGGCACCCGAGGTAGCAGTGCTGGCAGAGGATCCAACTGCAAAGGGCTTCTGGCATCTGCTCGGAGCGTTTCCACTGTTATGATATTTTTCTCATCATCTGTGCAAAGCAACAGAATTCCTGTCAATATTGGCATTGCTATGAATCAGAATTTTCTTAGAGAGAGTCCCCTTGGATGACAAGCTCTGCTAAGTTTTTTGAAGATGTGTTTCACACTGTTAGCAAAATAACCTTTTTATTCCCACTGAACAGATCATTCCCAAATATATCACTCTCCCATGGCATCTTTGCAAAATTAGCTGAAATCCCCTTTTGAGCCCTCACCTTAACATGAATCCTTACCAGAGGCTGACCCTTCCCAGTGCCTGCAGATCAATTCTTCCATGCAAACCAGGACTTCACTCCACACGTCATCAAACACAAAGGTGAGCACGGAATCCTTCATGCAGGAATAGGGAGAGACAGGAGGAAACCCCAGTTTCCGTCTGCCAGAGGACAGTCCCATTTTCCTCTCGTGCAATTCCTCCTCCCTGTAAAAATGTAAGCATTACCTGCACCAGAAACACATTATGTCCTATATTTATTTTCAGTTTTCCCACTGACCTCAGTGAGAAATGACAGACCCACCCTGGTCTCCCTATACAGAATGATTATAAATCATACTCCATGAACAAAAATTTACCCACGAGATCAAATTCATGTCAAAAAATCAGAATTAGTTGTTACAGTGATATTTCTTCATCACATTGTTAGGCTTCATATCTAATGACAGGACAGAATCCTGAAAACAAGACAGTGTTATTTTTTTTTGCTGCAGCAATGTCTCTCTAGTCTGCTAAAACCAAGAAAGATAACAGTTTTAATTTAATGGTCCATCCAGATAAGTGGCTTTAATTATTAAAACCAATTAAGTAGTCAGGAATTGACAGCACCCTCCAGAGTCCTGACTCAGGCCATATGTTCATACTGTATGTATACTGTACTAACTAATGTAAAGGGGTAAAAAGATAAAACTAGTGGTAATTGTTTCTTGACAAGCATAAAATCCACTCTAGTTCTTAAAACTACCACTGAAAAAAATCCAAAAAGGTACAATTCCACCCAAAACAGAAGCAGCACACTGCTGTTGCATAACTAACAGCAGTGAATTTGACATAGTGTGAAAAATAAATGGTGTTTAAACACATATTATTAAATACACAGGCTATTAGTTATGATGGAATGAATTATTCAAACCAAGCACAAAAAACTGCATGAAAAATTATCAAAAAATTCCTAAACATAATTTAGTGAAAGAAATTGTCCTAGGAAACAGGTTGGGAAAATTCCCAGTGCTCAGGCAACCTCAGGCCTTTGAAAGCTCTGTAGAGAAAAGATAAATAAATTCATCAAGTATGTGTGTCTTAACTGCAGGAGCCCCAGGACACTATTTTAACCTTCAATACTTACACATCTCTGTGGTCAAATGCCAAGTATTCCTCCACTATGCCTTCGGAGAGAATGACTTCCTCTTCCCCTTCACCGCTCTCTGAGGAACACAAGGTCGGAGCCTTGGAAGGGTTGGCCTTTTTGTGAGCAGGAGCAACAAAAAGAGGCACCTTCTTGCCCAAAACGCTAAATCTGGACAGGTGACAGTTTTCAGAAAGCAGAAACAAAGATAAGTTGTTATTCAACCTCAAATAACTGAGAGACAAGCATAGTTGTTAAAGGCAAGCAGTAGCGAGGACAAAAAAATTATTCATTACAGTAGCAACTTCTGGTTTGGATACCTTCTAATTCTTAATAAGGAACCTGAAACTTCAGGGGAAAAAAATATCCAAAGCTGATTAGAAAGCATTCTAAAACATTAAATAATAAAAGCAGCACTAACGTCATGCTTTGTATTTTTAAAGCCTAGGCAAATTCAACAGGTGATTAATAATAAAACCAACAACAGTGTACACATATTCTTAGGAAATCACCAGCAGCAAAGATATTTCTGTTTACTGGCCAGCTCACTGCAGTCAGGAAAAGCACAGCTATGTGTTCTTGCTGTTGTAAGTGTACTCAATTCAGTTAAAAAGGGAAAAAAAAAAAAAAAAGAGTGTGCTGTGTTCAAAACTCAGCCTAAGAGGAAGGCTGCACACTCTAAGAAGCAGAGAAGAAACCTGCCTTCCCACCTTGGCGTGATCCAGGCTCACTGCTGGTACTTACTCATCAGAATCCTTTTCCTGTGGTGAACTTACATCCGAGGGAGCCAAACTGCCCGAGGGGGAACTCGAGTACCATCCATACCCTTCATCTGTGGGGGCCACCACCTGCTTCCCCACCACCCTGCCACGGCAAAAGCAAAGGAGAAACACAGCAGAAAACCTTGGCTGTGCAATTATTGACGGGTGTCAGAACAGCAGCAAATCCTAGAAGTTCTCCTGGGAAGCTGTGCAGTTTTCCTGGTGACACTTTCAGTTTTCTAAGAGAATTCTGCTCTGTCAAGGCCAAGTCAGCCACAGATAGCCACAAATCTCTGCCAAAGAGCCACGTGTGAGGTAAGAGGATGTTTATTAATGACAGGCAGGCACATCACCAGAGTGATCTTTTTATCTCTGTCTCCTGCATAACTGCACAAACCCACCCTGCCCTGTTTCAAAAGCAGCTGTGTGCCTTGTAGGGAAGGCAGCAGCATCAGCCCATTAATAAAGTACCTGAGATGAGGAAAGCTGGAGGACCACTGGTGGCATTCTTCCCGCAGTCCCTCAACATGAACGGTCTCCTTCTGCTCATACAGAAGCTCATCAACTTGTCTGAACATCTGCTGAACTTGCTGTGTGGCAGCTTTGTCAAATTCCTGGAGAGGAAAGAAAATACTCAGTGAATAGCATTTGGAGGGGTTTCTTAACTGGTCTTTTGAAATATAATTAGAAAACACAACTATTTGTTTACAGCTTAGCAGGACTGCACAGAAAGATTTTCACTTTAAATGATTTTCTCCCAGAGATGATGCAGCCTGCTCTTAAGATGGATGGCAGCCACATAAAAAGCTTACATTGACACAGCAGAAAAAACTATTAAAACATTTTGAAATATCCATATTATTATATTAAGCTACAAGACTTAAAGGAATCAGAAGGGGAAGGATAAAATTCAGTGATATTTTAATGCAGTGGAGGATTTCTTGCTTCCAGTGTCCACAAAGAGCAGCAACACTAAAAGCAATGCAGGCTGGTGGGAAACACTGAACCTGAGGGATGGTCAGGCCCTTTGTTACATGTGATAGAAAATGGGGTCAGTTCTGGGGTCATTTAAATCTAAACAGCTCCATCTCACCTCCCAGAAGGCAAAAACACACTTGACTTTGGTGGCAGGAGAATAAATCAAACATTTCTGAACGAAAATAATGTTTTAGCAACTTCCCATACTTTGAGAAACATGCGAGGGCAGAAGTTTGATAAACACACACCAAGTGTCTGAAAGTCATCCAGCCATGTCTGGGGTTCCACAATAACAGCATTTATAGATACACTCATGCACTAAATGACTTGAATTTTCAAATTTTTTGGTGGAAATACAGAATATTAGCAGAATAGTCTAATGTGTTTTGAACTGAAAGACAGAAAGCAGTAAAAAAGATGTTCTTTCTGTAGTCACTACCATGATTTTCTGTCAGATCCATTTTTTTTTTTTTCTGAGATGTCTTTGCAGCAGTATTTCAAATGTCTTTCTGTGCTCGATTTGGCTTGGAGGATTATGTCCTACTCACGTCATAGCCCCAAGAGAAGACCGAGCTGTCTTCTGTGGAGGTGTCAGCACGACCCTGGCTCGCAGTGCGTGCATCCCCATGATCATCCGATCCCTTACGGATTCCCGACTCCCTGAAACGCGCACGTCGAGCCACAACCAAAAACAAAAAGAAAGCAAATCAGCCCACAACGAACAATGACAGATTGAGTGTGTCAGTAAACAAAGCCTGGCTGTACCAGAACCGCTGGATCGGACGTGTCACAAGTACCTGGAGGTCTGGGCGAGGTTTCCAGCCGTGGATGTGGCTGAACACACCTGAGCCCCTGGCTCTGGCGGTGGGTGATGCCTCAGGGCATGTTTTGGGAGTCCTTGTCTGAAAAAACAGAAGTGGACCTTGGCATAACTTACAAGAATAAACATTAATGGAGTTCCCAATAAGTTTTATAGGCTTTTTCCCCCTGCTTCTCAAGGACTGTGCACACATTTATTACTATTACAAAGCTAATTCTTGTCGCCAAAGCTCTAGGTTTAAAGTGTCAAAACTAACTCTAGGATAAATATGGACTTAAAGGTCTTGGCTTCAAAATCAGTTAAACTTAACCTTAAGATGCTGTGAATTGGGCTACAGCTCCCTAAAAGCAGAGACAATGCCATTATCCCTGCAGATTAAGTCCATTAAATGAAATGAAATACAACGAGAGTAAACGAGCCGAGTAAATCAGAACTGGCCCAACTCTTGGGTCACGGGAAAAAAAGTCAATTACAGGGATTTAATCGCGTTCTGTCACACCGGTATCTGGTGGGGACCGATGCTCAGGGATCCCGGGAATGCCGGGAACCATCTCCCGTCAGGGACAGGGGCTGACCGGGCCGTCACGGGCCCTGCTCGGTGCTGGGGGCAGCGCGGGCGGCAGGCCCGGGAGCGGGGCCGGGGGGATCGCGACCGGGACCGCGCTGGGGCTCGGGGCCGCGCCGGGCACCGGGGCAGCGGCAGCCACTCACGCCTGCACCGGTTTCCGCGCGTATCGCGATATCATCCTCAGCGCCGCCGCCCCGCCGCCGCCGCCATCGCGCCGCTCCTCCCCGGGGCGGAGCGCGGCCCCGGCGCGATGGAGGCGCTGCGGCGGCCGGCGCTGCCCGAGGATACGGTGCGATACCGCCTGTTCGCGGCGGCGGCGACGGGCCCGGGCGGTGAGGCGCTGCTGCGGCGCTGCGCTGAGCTGGCCCTGGTGCGCTTCGCCCCGCTCCTGGCCGCCTACGTGTGGCAGCGGGAGCCGTTCCGCCTGCGCTACGTGCCGCGCCGCGGTGAGCCGGCAGCGGGCCGGGAGGCACGGCGGGAGGAGCGGGGGGACTGTGAGGGGGACCCGGCGGCCGGGAAGCGGGAGCGTGTGAGGGGGAACGGGAGAGTGTGAGGGGGGAACGGGAGAGTGTGAGGGGGGACCGGGAGAGTGTGAGGGGGCAACGGGAGAGTGTGAGGGGGGACCGGGAGCGTCTGAGAGAGAACCGAGGCCGTGTGAGGGGGGACCTGAGGGCCGGGAACCGAGGCCGTGTGAGGGGCACCCGGCGGCTTCCCAGCCTGTCGGTGTCACAGCACGGGTTAGCCCAGTGAGGCCTCTGGTGCCACCTCCCCGCTGCAGCAGGGCCATCCCCGAGCACAGGACACAAGATTCTGTCAGCAGGGTCTGCAATATCCCCGGCGAGGGAGACTCCGCAGCCCGTGGGGACAATCTGCTCCTGGCCATGGCGTTGCTGAGCCGCCTCTCCTCTCTGTGCCCCGTCCAGGCGAGACCCCGGCGCACTTGGGCGGCACCACCGCGTTCGGGGATAACGTGGAGGATGAGTGGTTCATTGTGTACCTGCTCCGGGAGATCAGCAGGGAGTTCCCGGGGCTGGCAGCCAGGTGAGGCTGAGCTGCTTGTGTGGGAGGGCTGCCAAGGGGCACTGCCTGTGCTCTGGAGGTCCTGTCTTAACATTCCCATCCTTGGAGGTGTTTCCCCATGCCATACATGTTGGAAGTGTCCAAGGGCAGATTGGATGGGGCTTGGAGCAGCCTGGGCTAGTGCAGAGTGTGCCTGCCTGTGGCAGGGGGCTTGGAACCAGGTGTTGATCTTTAAGGTCCCTTCTAACCTTAGACTTTCTATGGGTTTATGAATATTAAAAAAAAACTCCAAGGGACATGGATTCAGAAGTGTGCTGTTGTGCTCTGCAAGGCTTTTCCTACTAAATTTCCAATTTCTCCTTGGCCAGGATTGATGACAACGATGGAGAGTTTCTCTTGATAGAAGCAGCTGATTTTCTCCCAAAATGGCTGAATCCTGAGAACAGTGAAAACAGGGTGAGTAAAACTTGTGTACAGTTGGCAAGGTGGCCACAGTGGCCTTTTCTGTAGCAGCTGGAGTTTTCTCTTGCACCTCTAGCCAAGTGGTCTGACTGCCTCTGAACATCCAGAGTGCTTTCTGTCCCTTGCTGTTGCTGCCTTCAGGAGCACTCCTGTATCCACCTGAACCTTCTAGCTCTGCTGAACCACTTGGACTGTGAGTGTTTAGGCCAGAGGATTTGCTGCCCTCAGAGTAGGGAATGCTCAGGGCTGGGTGTTGCTGTCTCTGGAAGGACACAGGCTTTAGCACTGGTGAAATAATGAGCAGACACCTTCTCCTGGATATGGATGGTTGCTAATGGCAATGGATTAAAATGGAGAGAATTAATTTGGTCATTAGCAAAAAATTGTTTCATTCTTTTTCCCCTACACCCAGATTCTTTAAAAGGGCTGGAACACAACACCAGAATTGATTGCAAGTGTGCACCTGGAGTGTCAGGCTCATGTTTCCTTTTGTTTGGGGGAACAGAGTGAGGGAGTTGAGAACATTGCACTCAGGGCTTTTCCCAGCATCAGGAACCAGCAGAGGTCGCCTGTAGCACCTGAAATAATGCTCTTTAATCCCTGGGATGCTCTGGAGCAGTTCGGTTATGCTGGTTCTCCTGAAGCACTTCTCCAGTTGAAGAGAAACGTGGTATTGTTGTTGTTAAGGAAACGAGATATATGTGATGAAACTTGTTGCAGTTAGAATAGGGATTTTTACTGTTTGGATCATGGTCTCTGGCATCTCAAATAACTTTTTTAGAAAAGCTGTGCTGCTCCCTGCATTGGTTCTCTGTTTGTCCTTGATATTCCCTGTGCTCAAACAGATGCATTTGTATATAAATGCAATTTTCCGTGGCTCTGTGTGTGACTGCTCTTACCCCGTGTGACGGGAGCATTCCTGCCTGCCAGGTGTTCTTTTACAAAGGAGAGCTGCACATCATTCCTCCGCGGGAGCCCTCGGAGCAGGGCTGGGCCCTCTCTGCTCCCTGTCCCACGGTGCCGCAGGCGCTGGCTCTGTTATCCACCCGCTCCGAGGAGTTCCTGGCTGCAGAGCCCGTCAGAGCTGCGCTGGACAAACGCATCCGTGGGTACGTGGGGCTGCCTTTCTGTCCTCTGCAGCGCTGGGGTTTGGTTCTGTGCTCCCTGGGCTTCAAACGTTTCCCCAGCAGATGGGATAAAGTTGGTTCCTTTTCAGAAATCAGCAGCTGGAGGTTTTTCTGTGGCACTCTTGGAAAGAGGGGGATCGGTGTCCTGTAGGCTGTGATCTGGGCATCTCAAACTGGCTCACTGCTGTAATTCCACCCCTGACAATGACAAGAGTTACTCTTCCTTCACATTCTTCTGAGACTGAAAAATCTGAAAGTTCTGTGATCTTTTAGGAGCCCTGTGCACAAGGAAAAAGAGGATTTGACCTAAAATGTAGAACCACGAGAAATGTCAGAGCTTCAGCTTGTCATAGCTCTGTTCAGCCCGGTTCTTTATTTTTTACAACAATTTGACAGCAAGTATGGCAAAGAATACTGCATAGCTGGATGTGTTGGTTAAGTCCACAGGCACTCATCTTACCCATGTGGGGGATTCAATTTTATGAGCCATGTACACTTCTATACATATGTCTTACAGAAACAGACATTCCAGGCACTAGATTGGCCGAGTTTTAGCTCCATAGTAATCTTCTGACCCATGATAAATATTAAAGGGAAAGGGGCCTCATGATACAGAAGGAGTGGTTGACCTTGCAGTGCATTTCCCACACTCGGTTGCCGTTCAGGTATCCCGAGAAGATCCAGGCCTCGCTGCACCGAGCCCGCTGCTTCCTCCCGGCCGGAATCGCGGCCGTGCTGAGGCTGCGCCCGTCCCTGGTGGCTGCGGCAGTCCAGGCCTTCTACCTGCGGGATCCCAGCGACTTGGGGGCCTGCCGGCGCCCTTTCAGAACCTTCCCTGCCGAGCAGCGAGTGATGGCCCTGGTAAGTGCTCTCAGAGCCTCTGATGGCCCTGCTCTGTGCTCCTCTAAAGCTTGTGATGGCCTGGTAAGTGCTCTCTAAAGCCTTGTCACTTCATTCCCCTCTGTCACTGACAGGGGTTCTGTGGCCAAACACAGAGATTTAACTTAAAACTGTGACTTTCCTGTTGGGTTTTTTTCCCCCTTCTGGCTGTAGGGATGAATTTCCGGGTCATTACATTAATAGCTGCTCTGGATCGATGTGGCTGGACTTTCAGGGGTGTGATCATGAGAGAGTTGTGTCTGAAACCAGAGGCTGTGATAACAGTTCCTCTGCTGAAGTGCCTGCTGAGTAAATTGATCTCCTTGTGTGATCAGAGCACTTTGACAGCCGTGCCAGCCAATGTGAGCAGTTGCTGCTAACCACTGGTTCACTCTCAGGCTTTTCACCTCAGCTGTGCTCTCACAGCTCTGTGAAAGTTTTTAGGAAGTGTTTTATGAGCACTGTCCAAGCACTGTTGTATCTGATGCATTTTGTTACAGAGTTGTACTACTAGACTCTTAAAAGAAGATTTAGAGTCAAATTTTGGACTTGGAAACTGTTGCTGAAATCTTGTAATCAAATTTCATTTTAATTGAAAGTACACCTTGTTAATGTGAATACAATGTACTGAGGATTTTTCCTGACTGACAAAAATTCATATTTACTTGGGGATTTCAATTTGGGACATACTCTGTGAAGCCTGAAAAGCAATTCATGCGAAAAATCTACCTAAGACATATTTTGGATGCAGTCTCAGGTAGTGCCTGTAATGTGGTGCCTTCAAGCACACTCTGGTGAGCCTGGGGGCAGTTTGGTGCCTGTCCCCAGCACGGTGACGCTGCAGGCAGTGTTTGTTTCTGCTCTGGCTGTTCCAGGTGACTTTCACTCGGTGTTTGTACGCACAGCTGGTGCAGCAGCAGTTTGTTCCAGACAGACGCAGTGGATACACCCTGCCCGCCCCCTCTCATCCTCAGTACCGAGCCTACGAGCTGGGCATGAAGCTGGTAATGATGGTGGTGCCTTTTGGGCTTGGTTCGGGTATGGCCAGGGAAGGGGTCGTTGTCTGGAAGTTGCCTGCTTGTCCAGAAAAGTGTGAGCCAAGTCCATCACGCCTTGAGAACCTCCTGTTGTTGCACCCTTTGTCTGCAGGCTCATGGCTTTGAAATGTTGTGCTCCAAGAGCAGTAAAGTAGCTCCTGATGCCAAGAGAAACGTGGTGAGCGGTCCTCTGTGGGAGAGATTCCTCAGGAGCTTGAAGGAGAAGGATTATTTCAAGGTGAAGCAGTGTGTCTGTGCCTTTTAAACATGCCAGGGAAAATACATTTTAACCCTTGAACTTGTGTGAGGAGTTGCTTTGGGGCAAGAGCTTGAATCCTTATCTCTGTGTAAAGTGAATTAATGTCTTTAAAGGGGATGTGTGCAGTTTGTTCCCTTTTGAAAGTAATTTATTTTGGAAATTAACAAGGAAAAAGCAAGATTTGGGGATTGGTTCATTCATCTAAAGCAAGGGGAGAAATACACTTGAATGAAGAAAACCACCATATGTGATTGTGTGAGCTGTAACTGATTTCACTGGTTTACATTTCATTTCCACCCCTCTAGAATTAAATATTCTTCAAGGTGCATACATAACACCATAGACCTGTCTGGGCCCATGCAAGTGTAATTTTTATGTGTGTGTGGTTTTTGTGCCTTCTGGGGGTTTTGGTGAGGTTTTGTGGTTTTTTGTTGTTGTTTTTTTTTTAAGGATGTCTTTGACTGCTTCTTTGAAGTTAATAAATTGGACATAAATTGAGTACTTATTTTAAGGTTATAAAATTGGAGACAATGTTATTGAGATTCTTGGGTTAAGATACTTTAATATACTTCAGATATAGGGATACCCCTTTGCTGTATTGGGTTCCAAGTGTGCATGGCAAAGAGCTTTTACTTGTTTTGGTCCTCTCAGCATTTCTGTGTGACCAACAGTCATCCTTAGGAAGCCTGCCTGTGAAGAGGAAGGGGAGGGAGAATTGTTTGGGTTCATGCCTGTGACTTGCATTAAACAGGGAGAAATGGAAGGATCAGCCAAGTACCTGGAACTGTTGCACATGGCAGAAGATCACTTCCAGCAATCTGTTGCTGTGCCAGAAAGGTGAGAGCTCCTTGAAATCCATGAGTGTCACGTACCCTACAAATCCTTTCAGGGACCTGTGAAATCCTTGTTACAAACACCTGAACCCTTTTCTCCATGGTACGTTCACCGTGGGAGCTGTGGCCAGGACATGCAAGTACTAATTCCTCTGGAATACTCCACTGGGACAAGCTCTGGCTTGAGTAACTCTTTATGTTGGTTTTGTGAAATGCTGAGCTCTTCCAAGTGGATTCCAAGTGGTGACTGCAAAGCAATTTTTGCTTGGTTGACTGTAGGAAGTGTAGAAAAGTTTCATTGAAAAGCAGTCCCAGTGAATAATAAATACAGAGTAATCTGTCTCCTTTGCTCAAGGAGCTGGCTGTAGATTTCTCTGGAAGATCAAATGCAAAAAATAACTCACTACAGAAATATCTGAGGTTTTGCCAGCTCATAATGTCTTGACTGTTAGATTTTTGAGTTTCCAGTCTGTGCTGCTTGGGATCTGGCAATCTTAGTATTTACCAAGGCAAATTAAATGTAAAGAAAAAGAGCCATGACCAATGGGCTTTGGAGCCATCAGGTGGGAATTGCAGGGACTGACTGTGTCCTGTTTTGGCCAATAATCTGGGTGGTACTCTGGTACTTCCCCCCAGGTTCATTTCCCTTTTTTCCTTCTGTGTTTGCACAGAAGGAAAAATGAAGAATTCAAGTGAAAGCCTGAATGCAAAGCATGTGATCCCATTGAATCTATTTCAGTAAACTGACTTCTTTTCTCCCAGCTCTGATGAAGTGAGCCCAGGTGATGAAATCCTGGCACTACTACAGACAACACCCATTGATCTGAAGGAATTTGAGAGAGAAGCAGCTTGTCTTCCTGCAGAGGATGGTGAGCTGGATGGGGGGAATTATTCCTATTACTGATGATTGTGGGGAGAGAGGGGGAATGAAAGGAGAGAGAGCTATGAAAGGAGAGCAAATCCAGCGTTCCTTAAGACTAAATACTGGATTGGCTCTCCCAATTTAGAGTGAGCCTTTCTTCCTCCACTTAGTGGCCAAAGGCTTCTCAGTGACTAGAATGGTCTCTCTTAGTTTGAGCTCTGCAAAGCAGAGTTTTAAAGTAGTGAAAAGAGATCTGCACTCTGTTCTTTTCAGGCTCTCTCTGCCTTTTGCCGTGTGTGACCCAGGATCAGCACAAAATATCAAGTGCAGAACTGAGCTGCAGGATGGTGGCAGTCCTGTCAGTCAGCTGGTTTGGGCCCTGGGGCCAGCAGGCTTGTGCAGAATGACAGATCTGTCCTGTGTTCTTTCAGATGACAGCTGGCTGGATATTACACCAGATGCTCTGGATCAGATGCTGAAGGAGACAAGAAATGAGTCCCTTCCTTCCACAAACGAGGAAGAGCAAAACTATGACTTGGAAACAGTTGCTGAGAGCATGAAGGCTTTTGTGTCCAAAGTCTCCACGCACGAAGGAGCAGAAATGCCATGGTAGTAGCACTTGGAGTTTGGGTCTGGTGTAGAATGTTGCACTCTGCTGCAGCCCTGTGGTTGGTTCTGGATGCAGAGAATCAGAGTTTGAAGGTGCTGTGCTGGGCAGGGCCTGGAGCAGAGCCAGAGCAGTGAACATGTGCCTGCTTTAAATCAGCCTGGGACCACTCTGACACTGGTGCAGGTTCAAGTGCTGCAAGCTGAGCTGCTCTCTGTCACCCAGTTTGATTTAGTGGTCTTCAGAACTTTTCTCTTTTTGCCAAGAATTCTTCCACTCACTGTTTCATGTCTAATGCATACAGACTTCAAACTTCTGAGGACTTGAAAGTTCAAAGGGCCCAACTTCAGTCCTGGCTTGAGAGAAACCAATATGGCTTGTGCCTGTTCAGGCTTATGAAAGCATAAAAGCTTTATTTCTTTAACAGTATTTTTCTCTTTCAGGTCATCTGATGAGTCCCATGTTACCTTTGACGTGGATTCTTTTACGAAAGCACTGGACAGAATTTTAGGTGAGGTTGCTTCTTTATTTGAAATAAATCCCCGCACTGATTTCTTTGCTGTTGAACTGACACAAAACAATGTCCAGGGGCAGACTCGGAGGAGCTGGATTCTGATGATGTGGATGAAGAGGAGGAGTTTGGTTTCTCAGATGAGGATGATGAAGACCTGGATGCTGGGAATCAAAGGCAGGAGCAGAAGGTGTCTCCTGAGGAGCTCGTGGGCAGTCTCAAGGCGTACATGAAGGAGATGGACCGTGAGCTGGCACAGACCAACGTAGGGAAAAGTTTCACCAGCCACAAGAGAGGGGTGAGTGTGCCTTGAGCTCTGATTGCAGCAGTCATTTCCAAGCAGGAAATGTGCTGCAAGTGGCCATTCTGAGTAGTGGGATCGGAACCTTCCCACCTGCAAGCAAAGTGTGCTGGACCTGCACCATAATACCTTTTATTTCAAGCTGAAGCCTCCCTAAGCTTTGAATTTGCCCATCTTTTCCAAGGCTTAGTTCCATTTTCCTGGTTTCACCAGTAGGGCAAGCAGCTGCAGCTTCACTTGTGAGTTCCTGTAGTAGTTTTCTCCCATAGGAGGCTGAGCCAGGATTCAGGAACAATTTCTGTCCTTCTCTTGGAACTTGATCTGGGTAATGGACAGTGGTGATTTTTAGCTGGCATGAGCATTTGGTGGCTGCATTCCAGTTTGTCAAGACTCAGGAGTGTACTGGACTTTGGCTGCAGAATTGTTGTTTCTTTCCTCCTGTGGTTTGCATTTTTTTTTTTCTTTAAATCTGCTCATGCACTTTGATAAACCTTTCTCTTTGTACTCGCTGCAGGCAAGTTCTGTTGGAGTGGCCACATCTGAGAGTGCTGGCCCTGATTCTGGAGCTGAGGCTGCTGAGCTGGCGCCCGTGGATGTGGACATGAACCTGGTGGCAAACCTGCTCGAGTCCTACAGTGCCCAGGCTGGCCTGGCAGGACCCACCTCGAACATTTTACAGAGCCTGGGGGTGAATTTACCTGAGAACACAGAGCTCACTGGCAGCTGAGCAGCACAGGGGAGAGGCTTTGGGCAAGACATGGCTGCTGGGGAGATGAAGCACACACAGACAAGCAGGAGGTGGAAGAAGAGGCCAAAGGTTTTCATTTTGAGCATTCTGTTCATTATGTGTCACTGTAGCAGAGTGAATTGACCTGCAAAAGCTTTCTGTTTGGGCACAGTCTTGGGTGGAAATGAGATTTTCCTAGGGCTGACACAATTTCAGAAAAATGAAAAATGATGTTGAATGAATGACTCAAATGAGGTTTTCTTTTATTCCAAAATCTCTCTTCCATTATCCCAATCAGTGATCCAGTTTGCCACATTTCTAAAATGTCCTTTTACCCATTGCTAAGTGGGTTCAATATCTGGGAAGCAGTTCTTGTTCTGAAAATGCTGCTGCCTTCAGGGGCAGGTGGGGAAATAGCACATTGCAGGAAGAGTCTCAGGGATTTGGGAATGCTGGTGAAATGTTGGGCAGACATTTAATCCTTCCCCAGAGCACGATGCTGCATCGTGAGAGCTTGTGACAATTCTGTAAGAGCCTGTTTCTTATTAAGCACAAGGATTTGAAGAGTAATTGGAGCAAAAATGTAAATATTGGCCAGAAGTATTTTTAAAATTTATTTCAATAAAAATAGAAATACAACTTGATTAACACATTTTTTGAAGGTATGCATAACTTCCTCAGTGTAGTACCTGTTGTTGGAGTGAAAGCATTTTTAGAATTGTTCATTTTCTGAATGAATTCCATTATTGCTGAATGTTGGTGTCATGCCAGCAGTAGCTATATGTGAGCCCAAGCTGAACAGTTTGGGATTTTCTTCTGTGAAATTGTGGCTGGAAGGGATGTAGCACATTGCTTTCATGTGGAATAAAAACTCTATTTCAGATATGACACCTTTAGTTTCAACAAGATAAATTTGACATAAAATACATTGAAATTCTTGATACACAGACACCAACAGTGCAGTCCTGCTGGGTCCAAATAATTTCTTAATTTCCCTTTATTTATTTTTCATTCAGCAATTAATCAGTTGTCCTCCACTGATGCTGTGTCATTTACTTTGTCAGCAGTTCAGGGAGAGCAGTGGCAGGTTGGACAGGGATTAGAGATGGACAGCAAGAGCTGGGAAGTTCTAAAGAAGGTTCTGCCAAATTTCAAGGAATTTGGACTGCTAGGGAAAAGTTTCACCAGCCACAAGAGAGGGGTGAGTGTGCCTTGAGCTCTGATTGCAGCAGTCATTTCCAAGCAGGAAATGTGCTGCAAGTGGCCATTCTGAGTAGTGGGATCGGAACCTTCCCACCTGCAAGCAAAGTGTGCTGGACCTGCACCATAATACCTTTTATTTCAAGCTGAAGCCTCCCTAAGCTTTGAATTTGCCCATCTTTTCCAAGGCTTAGTTCCATTTTCCTGGTTTCACCAGTAGGGCAAGCAGCTGCAGCTTCACTTGTGAGTTCCTGTAGTAGTTTTCTCCCATAGGAGGCTGAGCCAGGACTCAGGAACAATTTCTGTCCTTCTCTTGGAACTTGATCTGGGTAATGGATAGTGGTGATGTAAAATGAAATACATAGAAATTCTTGATACACAGACACCAGCACTGCAGTCTTGCTTGGTCTAAATCAGCTTCTTAATTTCTCTTTATTTCTTTTTCATTCAGCAATTAATCAGTTGTCCTCCACTGATGCTGTGTCATTTACTTTGTCAGCAGTTCAGGGAGAGCAGTGGCAGGTTGGACAAGGATTAGAGATGGACAGCAAGATATGGGAGAAGTGAAGAAGGTTTTGCCAAATTTCAAGGAATTTGGACTGCTGAGAGGTGAGAGAGTCAGACAAATCTGTGGTGGAAAAACGGGGTTAACAGAGGTGTTTTGATTTAGACAAGGATAACGAGCAGTTAGTGGTGGAAAACAGAGTTACTTGAACCTTGGGAAGGGTTTGTGTTTGACCAGGGAAGGTAATTTACACTGGAAATACATAAAATTCTCACTGATGAGTTAGATCAAGTTTAGATACTTTAAAACATGACTGAGTTGAAGAACGTGATCCCATTTAGCTGCTGTGTGGCCTGTGCTGTACAAAAGGTCCAGACAGATGGAAGGACTCCTGCAGTGCATGAGGAGAACTCCTAAGCTGAGGTTCAGAACAAAGCTGCTCTTCTGCAAACACTCCAGCTGGTGTTGCTGCTTGGATAATCTGACTTTTCCATCAGTGGGGCTGGGATTTCTCTGGGGCTGTGCTCATCCCAACTATTTCCATTTCTTCAGCAGCTTCACAGTGGAGCCCTCCAGGGCTCTGGAAGTGCTCCCAGGAGAGTTTGCCATGGAAGAAGAAGCATTTCCATGCTGCCTCTTCCACTGCTTTGAGGTAACACACGAGGCATCTCCGCTTTGAATTGTGAGAGAGTTTTTAGTGAAGGAAGCCTGATGGAATTCATTAGGGAAGAGAGGTGTGGTGTGGTTCCCTTTCAATGGATTTCTGTCAAAGTGTATTCTGAAGTTGTTTAACTGTTGATTTTCCCTTATTGTCTGTGTTTAAACTGGGGAATCCCCATTCACCTGCAATGTTAAGGGTATCAACTGAAAGAAACCCTGCCTTGGCCATGATTTCAGGGATATCAGTGGATGGGGAATCCCCCTTTTCTTGCTGAAATAGATCAGGGAAGACCCTTTATGATGGGATTTTATTGGTTTGAAATGAGAGCAAACCTTCAATTTTCATCATCTTTCAGTTTAAATTGACAAGGAATCCTTGTTGTGCCTTAGTTTTAGGGTTTAAATTGGTAGAAACAACAACTTATTCCATCATTTGAGGGATTTATAGTGAGGGGCAAAAAAAGGGCTGGGAAAAAAAAGCGGCAAAAAAGGGTGGGGAAAAAAAAAGGCAAGAAAAAAGGGTGGCAAAAAAGTGCAGGATGGCAAAAGTGAAGGGGAAGGTGGCTAAAAATGGCAGGAAAAGAAGACAGGGGGAAAAGGGTGGAGGAAAAAAGGGGGCAAAAAGGCAGCAAAAAAGAGCAGGGGAAAAAATGGGGCAAAAAAAAAGGGGAAAAAAGGACAGCGGAAAAAGGGGGGAGGGGTGACAAAATGGAGATGGCATAATGGTGAAAAGGTGGTGTTTTAGAAGCAGGAAAGCTCTAGAAAGGTGAGGAGAAAAGGGTGCAAAACATGAGCAGAAAAAGAATGGAAAAATGTGAGGGAAAAAGAACGGGAATCCCAGAGACACCCCCACACCTCAGGCCCCCTCCCAAATCCCACAGCCCACCCCCACATACCCCCAGGAGAGCCCCTCCAAACCCCACAGACACCTGGGCCTGGATTCCCACAGGAACACTCGGGAACAACTCGGCTCCTGCAGCGGGATGGAAACACCCGCCAGGGCTGGCAGTGTGTGCCCACTGTGCTGCCAGGCTGGGAATCAGCTGGGTGGGGCCATGCCATGGCAAAGGGTCCTGAACAACTGCCAGGATTCTGGGCTCCAGCTGGAGCTGAGAGGCAAAGGGATTAGTCCAGGCAGGAGAACATCCCATCATGGGGAACTCCTGCAAAGCGTGGGTGTTGGGAACAGAGCCAAGGCTCCCAGATGGAAATTCACAAGGGCACCAGGCTGGGAAGTGAAGGGCAGAGCTGTTGTGAAGGTAAAGCTCAGTTCATTCAGAGGCATCACACAGGTCACTTGAGCACTGCTACAGGTGGGAAACAGAACATGAGAGATTTCCAGGAAAGCCTGTGTAGTTTGGTGGGGAAAAGGAGTCATGATACCCAATGGCTGCAGGGATGGTGATCTAAATTACTTCAGACCAGATTTCCTCTTTTATTAATTGGTGAGGCTTATTAACCTTACCTGCAGTTATAAGGCCAAGTAGATTTGGAATATATTCTAATTTAATCTAGCTGTCCTCTGTGCTGCATACTCACAGCAGCCGTATTTAATTCATATGATGTGTGAATTTGCTTCTGTCCCTATCCCAAATGTCAGCCTTCCTGGTCTCTCAGCTTCTTTTTAAAATGCTGGTAAATCTTCTGTGTCCCTCTGCAGTATTTCCACAGATAGAAACAGTGGAACTCTATCTAAAGGATGCTACCTACTGCTGAGCACAGGAACCAGTGGATGTTATATCAGCTAGATTGAAAAGTGACCAAGATTTAGATGGGAGCTGAAGGCTGGGGCAGCTCACTTTGTTCAAGCAGTGCCTCAGACTGAATACAGGAATTGTACCTGTGCAATTACTGCAGGTAATTGCTGCAGCTGCCAGAGGTGAGCTGCTCGTGGTTCCTTCACAAAAGTTTACTGACAAATGACTTTTACAAGGTCAGGTTGTCAGGGCATTCCATGTCCTCTCAGGCCAAACATCAGGCTCAGTGTGTGTCCACAATGTCTTGGAGCTTGCTTAAAGGTGAAACAATTTCTTCATGCAAGAACTGTAATGCTGAAGTCAGACTTTTTGCCATCCACAGTGATGGATAGCAAAGTGTGGCATTTGCATACAGCAGCAGAGCAGACCAGGTGATGGGAGAGCATGTGGTGAATTTTCTACCCACATTTTTCCAGATAAGATTTTTCTGAGTCATGCCTTAAGTTTTAGCTTTTATATTTTTCAGATTCTGTGAATCTTTAATGCTTTAGTGTGTAGTTCTGAGTGTCACACTAAGGGATGGTGAGCTCTCTTCACAGAGCAGGGAGACAAAACAATTCCTGCTCTAGCTTGGGACCAAGGACAACCAATACAAGTTTCAGACCCAAAAGCATAAACAAGGGTGAATTGAAAAGAGAAAAACAAGGAGTATGAAACTTCATAACCTGAAGCTGTAATTTGACTGCAATATGCAAATGGACCAGAACTGACAAAAGTGAGAGGCCCCGTGAGCACTCGTGCATTTTGTGTCCATTTTGGTTCACCTTGGGTGCAGCCCTGGCTGGGCTCTTGTGCTGCCCAAGGTGGATCCATGGAGCCCTTTCAATAAATCCCTGCTTTATTCTTTAACTCTGTCCAGCCTCTGCTCTAGGTCAGCCTTCTCAAGGCATCATGAGCAGTCAGAGATCAAACGAGTTGTGTGTCATGGTCTGAGGTTGGCACAATGCCAGTGCTTACATGAAAATGCACTTTCCCTAGTGGCTTCTGTGAGATGTGATCAGGAACAGAGCAAAGCAGGCTCCAACTCAGGAATAAAGGAAACAAACTTTATTAACTACAACATCTAAAAAGGAACAGACACAAAACTAAGAATGAAAACCCTCCAAATACATTCCTCCTCCTCCATCTTCCTCTCCACAGAAGACGAGGGCATCCCACACCCTCCTCAGCCGTCTCTGTTCACGCCACTGCTTCACTCTTGGCTCCAAGGCATTGCCTCCCCCTGAATGCAGTGTCTGTGTCACAGGAAAAACACGGGTCTGTCCACGGCATACAAGAAAAGAGTCCAGCCGAGGCCACTCCATCGTCTCCTCCCACTTCTTCAGACATCTCTCACAGGCACCAACTTTCATCACACCTGCTCAACTCTCTCTCTCTCTCTCTCTCTGTCTCTATCTCCCAGGGGGTAGGAGGGGGGCGATGCTTCTCAGGCCTCCTCCACCCTTCCATCCTGCAGGAGCCTTCACCCCCCTCCTCTGCCCAGGTCTCCACTACCTCACCCGGCCGTGTGGCTTCCCCTCCCTCACCAGCCCCGGCCGGGCAGGGGAGCTCTGACCTCCTTCACTGAGCGGGACCAAGAGACAGTTCTCCTGGCAGTTCTTGCTTTTAACCCCCTGTGTTCTCAGAGGTGGTCCATACCTTCAGTGGCCAAACCAGGTGCCAATATTCAAATCCAAGCACTGATTGGTTTGACCACAACCTCCCAAAAAACTCACTTCCTTAACCTACGACATTGTGTCATGAGGTTTGCTACTTCAGTCCTCTGCTGGCACCTCTTAGAGATCAACATGAGTTTTATGCCCTGCTGCTTTTGGGAGGTAGGTGGAATGCTGCTCTCAACCTGCTAACCAAAAAGTTCCATCTGATTAATCAGATGAGTGCTATCGTTCTATATCCTGCTGACTGGTAATACCTATGAGCAATTGGGCTGTAATGCCCCAGCTGGCAGCTTTTCAGTGCTGGGTCTTGCTGTAAATTGTAGGAATGTGCCCCCTGTTGACAGAGTGACAAAACTATCCTTTGTCCCCTTAAAAAGGAAATAAGCCCAGAAGTTTCTCTCCTCGATTAGGTGAAAAGGCATCTCATAGGACCTGGGGGACTTCACCTCAAGCTTAAGGATAGCCAGCTGGACAGGAGCCAAAAAGTCCTGCCTGGGCAATTCACTAGAAAAAGAAGAGAACAAAGAAACTAATGGCTTTTGTGAGGTGTTTTACCAGGAGCAAGGACTCTTGCACCTGGCTCGGTTCTTCTCTGTAAAGAGTTTTGTTATTTTGCCTTTTATTAAAACCTTTTTGTGTCTAACACTACCACAGAAGCCATCCTGCTGATTTTATACCTCCAGAGGTAGCTGAGCTATCTTGGGTGTGAAATAGATCTCCAAGAGCTTGAGACCTGGCTCGAGGAGACTCCTATTACAGTAAATCCCTAAAAGCAGAGGGGTCTCAGTGATTTATGCTAGCCAAGTGTTCCCAAAGAGGATTCAGTTAAGGATGCATTCTTGAGAGAAAATGTTGCTGCTCTGTGCCCTTCTGCCTGGTACCTTTTCCATGGGAAAGCCCTGCTGTGTTTTGGTGAGGAAGCCTCTGTCAGGATTTGCCTGTTCCTATTTCTAGGTCACTTGCCTTTATGGAGCATGTCCTGTCTTGACTGCAGTGAGTGTTCTTCAGGCTCCAGACAGATTTCTGAGGCAAATAAAAGTGAGGACAATGTTCCTCACCTTGTTTTTCTGTCCTGCTCAGGGCTGGCTACTGCCTATCATCACTCCTGCTAGCTTAACACCAGGAATGGAGGCCACCAATGTTGCTTCATAACTAAGTCAAAAGGGTCTGGACTGAGAGTTTTATAAAACAGTTAAAATGTAATGCTTTTCCAAAGATGTGATGTATTATTATCTTGTAGCTGTTCTAGCTCTACCAAAAAATCCCCTACTTGAGTAGATTGAAAAGACTTTTTCTCTCTCTGGTAACTAAAATACCAGGAAGGGTGTTTGTACATGCCACCACGGCCTGAAGGAATCTCCTCCCAACCTCCTGAAGTAAAAGCAACCCAAGCAAACACAGTGTATCTCAAAAGTGTGGAAGACTTTTTTACTTGCTGCTCAGGTGTCAGGACTGCAGATTTTTACCACTGCTCTCCTGCAGTGAATCCCAGTGGTGGCAGTCAGGGACACATCCCTGTCCCCCTTCAAGCACCTGGCTTTGCAGTCCTGGCATCTGAGCTCTGACCAGGCAGGCAGAAAGGATTGCCAGCCTGAGTCAGCAGCACCTGGCTCTTTCACTAAGCTTTCCTTGTCCAGATTTCCTTGTTCTTCCTCCAGAGAGTGGCACCATTTCATCAGTAAAATCAGACCAGTTCTCCAGGCAAGGCGCAGACTTTGGCCTCAGGGTAAGAGGCACTGATCCTTTCAAGATTTTTCTCTGTTCTAAGTGCAGTTCTTGTCGTAGCAGTTCCTGTCACCTTTAACTGTGGTCTTCTAAAACGTTTATGTGCAGGTCTTGTTCTTCCCCTCTCCACCACCAGAGAGCTCTGTTCTCTCTTTCTTGGGACAGAAGAAAGTGTCTTACCAGTGGGGAAAATGTAGAAGCCCATTTAACATTAAAAAAAGGGTATTTTATATAAAAATGGAAGATTGAATGGGAAGAGAGAGAAGAAGAGGAGAGCAAACAGGCAGTGGCTATTCTACTGGTTTTTGACAGGTCTCCCAGATCCATATAAACAGAGACACTGGAAAGTGCCACTCTCCCTTTATTTTTGTTCTGGAAAAAAGGGTGCCTTGGATGTCCCCCCAAGACAGAAGAAATGGAGGGAATGGGGCACTGGTGCCATGGGGTCAGTGACAGCTGGTCACAACAAGTTTGATGCTTTGGAACTGAGAATTTTATTGCACATTTACTTCAAACCATGGGATCAGATCAGCCTGTCAGATCAGTTCAGAGACCTTTGTAGGTCAGTGTGCCTGAGTGCCATCAGAGTGGTGCTGCCCTCACTGTGACAGAGCCCTTGCCTCCAGGGGCTTTGGAAGCTTTTCTATGGAGCTTTGACAGTTCTGGTGGAATCACAGATCAGATGAAGCCCTGCCTAATCTGTCTGGGCAGTGTGCTGCTGGAGCCACTCATGGATCAGCTGGTGAGCAATGGCCTGTTTGGGAGGGAACCAGGGTAAGAAACTGCCATCATCTTGCTTGGAAGAGCTGGGCTCCCTCTTGAGACCCTCCACAATTTCCTCCAGGCCAAACCAACGGGCTTCCTCCAGTTCCAGGGTGTCCATATTGATCTGGAAAGAATTCAGAGGGCACCAGTTCCTGAAATCAGCTTTGAATGTGGGCAGTGGTACCTTGCTTCCACAGAAATCCCATGCTGGAATGCCCAGAGTGTTACATCTATGCCTGAATTAGGCCCTGATACCAACCCAGGGAAGGACATTACTAAAATATCACTTTGTTGTGCTGGCTTCCTTAGGGAAGCCACAAACCAACCCTGCTCCGTCGTGGCAAAGCAAAGTGGCTGAGCACAGTAATTCGTGTGGTGGAACCTGAGTGTTCTATGGCAAACGTGTGAGGGAACCTCCTCTGCAAAGTTCAGAGGGAAAAATCCAGGGCTGTTGGGCTCTGGGCTTGTACATGCAGCGACCTGAGTGAAATCTGGCACCTTGCAACAGGAGATGATGGGATTGTTTCAAAGTTTCTTCTGCACTTCCAGAAAAAGCCAGCAGAAAATTGCATTTACGGGGGGTTTGACGCTCTCCTAACTAAATTCCGCGGACCGAAGGAGGTTTTGCTGCCTGGGGCAGGCAGTGGAACAGCTCGGGCAGCCCGAGGCGCTCACCTCAGCCCGCGGGGCTCGCACCAGGGCATGGCAGGCTATCATCAGGGAGCTGCTCGGGAAGGGCCAGTGCTGGGAAGCCGAGTAGCGCAGCGACTCCACCTCCAGCCCCACCTCCTCGGCCACCTCTCGCCGCACTGCCTCCTCCACGTTCTCACCTAGAACCAGCCGGAGTCAGGCAAGGACGGCATCACAAACCGTGCCGAGGAAAAGGCAGGAGCGCTCATTCCCACCCGCAGGAGCTCCGGCTGTGCTGTCCTGGAAACACTTGCTGGCGGGATGCTCCATTAAATTCATCAACCTCTGATAAACACAGGCACCAGAGACATTTTTGGCCCCGTCTACATACAGATGGTGGACACAACAACTCAATTTTAAGCCATTTTCCCTCCTGTAATGAGAAGTCTGTACTTTTTCTTCTAAGCCAGCCACAAAATGGATTTTAAAAGGGTTATGACCCAGCAAGTTTAAAGCTTGTATTTGCTATCAGGGACTAGAACAACTGCTAGACACCCATTCCCTGCAGGTACGTAACAGCTATTCTGAATTCTGTCTGCATGCAAACACTGATCTATTTAGATGTAATTTTTTTTCCCAGCTATCATAGAATCACAGACTGGTTTGAGTCCAAAGAGACTTTAAGGATCATTTAGTTCCAACCCCCTACCATCAGCATGGACACCTTCTGCTAGACTAGGCTGCTCAAAGGCTTACCCAGCTTGGCCTTGAACACATCTGAGGATGAGGACACAGATCACCTGTGTGTCCATCCTCCTCTGTGAACAGGGATTGTGGCTGCTGTCTGTTACAGTAAGGTAGGAAAATCATAAAGAAAGGCTTCATAGAATCAAGCCTGCTCTCCTGGGGTCACTGGCTGGCCTGGTCAAAGCCAGGATTTTGCAAGCTCCCATGTGAAAGCAATCCTGGTGTGAGCAGTTTGTTAGCATAACAATCTATTCCTGGGTGAAAAACAACCAGCACCTGTATAAACTGTTTTTGCTGTTAGATAGAAAAATTAAAACTACCTCTCACAAACAACTTTTCCTGCACGTACACATCAGGGGTTTGACTGACCAATCAATACAGGTTAGTAACAATATTGTTACTAACCAATACATTAATTAGCAAGAAAGCTACCAACTGATTGGAGTCACACACAAGGTCTGTAAAACTATAAAAATTAGTTGTGTGACTAAAGAATGGGCTTTTTCCACTATGAAGAAGATGGAATCCCTTGTGATTTATCCCAACAGATGTCCCCACACCCTGCATGCCCAGGGCCACTGTGCTGGGTCAGAAGCCACTCACCCATGTCACAGAAGCCTGACAGAGCCGTGAACATCCCCGGGGGGAACGAGGGCTGTCGGGCCAGGAGGCACCGGCTCCCGTCGGACACCAGGGTGATGACCACTGGAGACACCTGCCACGTGCACCACAAGGCAAAACAAGGGCTTCAGACAAAACAAGTAACTGCAAATTTTTGCTTTTCCTGGCTGGTTGAGGGTCGCTGGCTGACCACTAAAGACCAAGTACCCAGCTAGGCACAAATCCCTTTTCCTGCTTCCCCAGGGGTGAGCCAGCAGCGCTGCCCTCCTGTCCCTGTGTCCCTCCCCTGTGCTGCCAGGTGCTCACCTGAGGGTAGTAAGTGACTCCACTGGCGTGGCAGACACGTTTGCTGCCAGCTGGGTTCTTCTCAGTGGGCTGCCCAGTTTTGCTGCAGTACTGGTGGGAATCGTGCCACCGCAGGAGGGACTGGGCCTGCCAACACAGAGGAGCACAAACCTCATTTAGATATATAGATATATATATATATACCTAGGGGGAAGAAATAATTCAGAGCAGTCTCCCTGAATGATGCTTCGTGTGCAGTCGGGGGGATAAACTCTGTCTTTGGAAGCCTCAGAAAGGTGAATGAAGTATGGGCAGTTGTGGATAGATAGAATGTAGGAGAATAGAGATAGTGGTAATCTCACCCCTAAGGAGTTACAGCTGTGCTAATTATCAGGAATTAGGAACAGGCCTGCCCTTAATAGGCCACAGCTGGATCCAGTTAGGAGGGGTATTGTAAAAGAGCAGGTTGGCTGGTCCAGAAGGTTGGATGGAGTTTGTTGGCTGTGCTGAGAAGAAGGAGGTGTCAGTGCTGTGAAAAGCTGCCCATGAGAAATCACCAAGAAGGCATGAAACCTTTGCAATAAGATGGCAACAGGCAGTGCTTTGAAAAGTGGATTCTGTAATCCATGTTTGCTGCTTCTAAATTTGAGTATGTTTGGTGGAGGTGGGCAAGAGATATTGTTCTTTGGGACATAACAGGAGTTGTATTGGGAGCTGGACTATTTTAAAGAGTCTCCAGCCCTGAATATCTTCTTGAAAAATAGCCCAGGCATCACAAACATTGCAGAGCAGGAAAGGAAATACAAGCTATTTCTTCTTATGGGTCAGGACAGCTGATTTTCACACACAGGCCTTTTCTTAGGCCTTCCAAACACAGGGCATCTGCAGAGCACCAGCTTATAAGGGAGAGGTTTTAAAAGAGCAGCTCTGAGTGAAGATGCATAAGTTTGTTTGTGATTTCCAGTTTGCCTGATAGTTGTTGAGCTGAGGACAAACTGGGATTGCTGTCATTTAGCATATTTCAGCTAAATGGCATAAGTTACTGCAGTCATTTTTAAGTCACTTTTCTGTTTCTCTTTCCCTTGCATCTTCCTTTTGGGACTACAAATTTGAGAAAAGTGTTGTAATTTATAGTGTGTCTGCATCTAAGTTCCTGAAAGTGTACAGTAGGTACTTCTACAAGATTAGATCATAAAAGAGTGTGGGAGATGAGGAGAAGGGTTGATGTTAGAGACCACATCTCCCTAAAGTAAAAAGCCCTGTCCAATACCGAAGCCAGCAAAGGAGAATCCTTCCCATCCACGACAAAGAGAGCCTTTCGTAGGTCAGTAAATGATCCCTGCAGTTCTGACTCAATGACTGATTTATCCAAGGCTCCTGTTCAAGGGAAAAAAAACAAAGAAAAAAAGAAAATTTTATCTCATAAGTTTCAGCTATTATTAGTATTATTCCAATTTTATGCCCTTTGCTGTCCCAGTATCCAGTTTCTGGGAGTTCCCATGGAATTGAACGACATCAGGGGAAGCATTCCCAAATGTGAATGGCCTCCCCCAGCCCACCTTGCCTAACACACACAGGCACAGGAGCAGCAGTGCAGTCCATGACCTGCCACGCTCACAACAGCCCCCACAGAGACCCAGCCCAGCCCTCCTTGGTAGGACAGGTCCTCCCAGGGATTAGGGATCTCCTCCATCCCAGTGCATCAAGCTGGTGCTGGCAGGGGTGGAAGAGGAGTCGTCCCAACCTAAATCCAGCGCGAAGCGCGGTCTGTGCTCGTCCGAACATCCGATCAGCACCGACTTCTCCATCCACTGCTCGGCCTCCTGCAGCTTCTCCAGAATCTGTCTCAATTCTGAACAGGGAAAGGGGAAGAGAAGGCTGCGATGAAAGCAAAGACATCTCTGGATTTGCTCTCTGGATCTTCAAGGCACAGGGAATCCTGGCTCAAGGCAAAATGCCCATGTGTGAAAGGGGACCAGACAAGAGATCCCACACAGAGAGAAATCTAAAATCTGGCTTTGCTCCTAAGCTGTAGGAAGTTTAGACCATGTCAGGCTAAAGGTCTCCATGCTGTAATGCCTGGGAAGCAGCTGTCCATTGGTTTTGTCCTGCACCAGCCAACAGCTTTCTCTCAAAGAAAACTTTTCCTACATTACACCAAAAAGACCTTTGTTTGCCAGTAAGGCCTTGTTTGTTTTCCTGCCAGCCCTCTCTCTTCAAAAGGCACAGTCCCAAATGTTTAAAGCTGACCACCTCAGAACAGATCAGGTTGATACCATGTGTGTCTCTGTTTCATTTCAGCTGTGTGATCCACCAGGTGTTTCTTTCTGGATGCACCGATTTCTTTCTTACCTGCTGCACTGAGCTGTGGTACCAAATACTTCTTCCCAACTTTCTGCAGGAAGGGGGAGAGATTGTGAAAGAGGTAGAAAGTTCCTGAGGTCTGAGCTTGTCTACAAAGGCTGTCATCTTCCTTTAACTGATTTAAGTATCTGCAGTGAGAAAACGATTGGGAAGATGAATTGAAGATCGTGTTGAGATTATTGCTTATTTGGAGGCCTTTATTTTGCACAGAGCAGGGAGGGCTGAATGGGCAGATGAGATTTAAGGTATTCTATGTGCTTGGAGAATTTTGACAGCTGAGTCACTCTTTGGTGGACTGCAGCCTCTAGTGAAGTTTGTGTGGCATAAAATGCTGCAGTTCTTACCTACCACACGAGTACCCTGAACTTTGGAGATGCAAGAAGAACAGTAACCCAGTCTCTTAATCCAAAAGGTCTGCTGTAAAGGTTGAAGGAAACCTTGATCTTCCCTTTAAACACCCCAGTCCGTCCCAGCTCAGAATATTCTGTGAATTTGGATGGCTCCAAATGCTGTTTGGCCGAGCTGCTGAGCACTTCTGATGTTCAATCTGGTTCCCATCAGGCTACATGTGTTATGTTGTCACACTGATGTGAGGGGTAAAGACCAAGTCTTAGGGCACAGCTGGCTGGAGCTGAGTTAGGAAAAAAAAATCTTTGGAAAAAGGATGTCAGCATATTCTCCTTCCAGGCTGTTGGAAGCAATATTTAAAACGAGGTGAGCAGCACCACTTCAAGTCTTCCTGGTATTGTAGGAGCCCTCTAGGCAGGACAGGCAATCATTAACAGAGCTTCAGCCTGAGAGAAGCAGCTCTTACCAGTGGTGAAGGGAGCCCAGAGGCCTTGGATGTTACCCTTCACAGAGCTCACAAAGCATTTATTGCTGTGTGATGGCTGAACTGGTGAAGGATTAACCCCCAGGTCAGGGTTAGGTAGGGCTGCTTGTGCCAAGCTCTGGCCTCCCAGTACTCAGGAATCAGATGAGAACTTACCTCATTTTTCTCACATAGGTGGAGTGCAACCTGCAGGCGAGGGAGGAAACTCCTCTGTGCAGTGCTTGATACACTGCAGCCATAACCAACAGCTACAGCTGGTGTCTCTGCCTAAAAAAAAAATAAATAAAATGTAATGCAGCAGAACCCTGCAAGGTTAAGTTTGATTTAAAAGGTGCAATAACCAGATAAATCTCCACCTCAGAGAGTCTGCAGAATCTGCTTTCTAAAATGATCACTTCAGTCACACTTCAAACTCCATTTCAGGCCAGTTTTAAGACTACTTAAAGATACCTCAGTTTGTTTCCATCTCTGAGTGTGCACAGCTCTTACAGAACTTGCTTATAAGACTAGAATAGACCTTCTTCTCCCAAATCCCTGTGTCCTGGGGAAAAGGGCAGAGAAGGTGGCTGCTCTTTTGCTGGTTTCCTACACAGTTGTAATGGCCTTGATCCAACCACACATCCTATTGCAGCACACAGTGGATCTGTGGGAAAGGCACTGATGCCAGGAGAGCGCGAAAGACAAAATATCAGCTGTGGAAGAAAATTCCCTGAGCTAGACAGGGGACAGCAGTTGCAGCTGAGCGGGATCATCTCCAGCTATGAATGCTTTTTGTGCCAAGAAATCCCACCACGTTTTCAGCCCAGGCTGAAAGCCTGACCTCAGCTTCAGGATGTCAGGAAATAGCCAGAGACCCAAGACAGAAGTGAGCTGTGGTGCACAACCCCTGGTGATCACTGGGATCACTGCACCCTGCAGCCATAGAACACAAAACCCTTTATGGAGGAAGTCACCTTTACTTTGTTACAGACACAAGGGCAGTGCCAGGAACAGTCTGAGAGCTCTTCCTTCAGCACAGGGCAGCGATGGCAGCCCAAGAAGTGCCAGGAACAGTCTGGGAGCTCTTCCTTCAGCACAGGGCAGTGATGGCAGCCTGAGGGGTGCCAGGAAGAGTCTGAGAGCTCTTCCTTCAGCACAGGGCAGCGATGGCAGCCTGAGGGGTGCCAGGAAGAGTCTGAGAGCTCTTCCTTCAGCACAGGTGATGGCAGCCCGAGGGGTTCCTCGGCACAGGCTCCTATTTACACGGGGAGACTTTGCCTTGCTGCTCTGGACATCTCCACCCCACATCCCCTTTCCCACCGCCTCAGCTGACCGGGATGATGCCTTGGGGAAGCCACGGGGAGCAGTGGGAGCTGGACACGCTGGTGCAGACACCTGTGGGGACGGTGACTGCCACGCAGACCGTGTCACAGAGGGTTTGGTGGGGTGACAGCCGTGTGTGTGTGTGTGTGTGTGTGTGTGTGTGTGTGTGTGTGCCGCTCTCCCCCCGTCCCGCACAGCCCGGCGTGCGAACTTCCCGCAGCGCCGCCTTTGCTCGGGAACAGCGAGCCTGTGCCCCGACCCGAGCGCCTTTAACCCCTTCCTCCCTAGGAACCACCGCGCCACGCTTTGGCTGGCACCGTGAAAACCCCCAGAGAGCAAAGCCTCCACCTGCAGAGGCCGTCCCAGCTCCGGAGAACTCCAGCGAGGCGGGAGCGGGGCCGCCCTTCCCGAGCGCTCCCACTCCCGGCGCCGCTGCGGAAGCCGGGCTCATCCCTCGCTGCGCTCCGGCCGCGCTTCCCGCACCGGGAGCGCTGGGAATTGTAGTGCTGCCTCTTGTTCCTGTTCGGTACTTTCTTTTCTCCTCCTTTTTTCCCCACCCCGAGCTGCTCTGGGTTTTGTATCCCCAGCGCAGGAGCGTTATTTAAAGTAAAGGACCACGCGTCCTCGAATAGGAAAATATGCCAAAAATCACACGGGAGCACCATTTGTGATAATATATCTGTGCGGAATTTTGGAAGGAATTTGAGATGGGACTTTTGGAATTATTTTTGATTATATAGTTTATTTTTTTTTAAATTTTTTATATAGGTAGGTAATTTTTTATATAGGGTGAGTTTGGTTTACGTTTTTGTGGTATGGTTTAGAAAGTTACAAGATTTTTAGCTCTGAGGCTTTTAAAGGATAAAATATCATTAATAAGGATAATATATTGTTAAAATATTGCTAAAATATTGTTAATAAGGATATTTGTGTTTTTGACTTAACCTTTAAATGTTTTGTTTTATGGATTTATGTTTTAGTGTAAGCTTTTTTAGTTAATTATGACATATAAACTTATAGTATTGTATTTTAATTATTTTTTGTAGGTTTTTATTTGGTATCTTAAACTTAAAAACTTTTTTTTTTTTTTTTTTGTTTTTTAAATTTAAAAAACCTAAATTTTTTTTTTTTTTTTTTTTTTTTTTTTTTTTACTTAGCTTAACATGTTTTTGTTTTAAACTATAAATCTACATTTTTGCTTTTAGCACTTAAGTTTGGAAATTTGATGTGAGACTTAAGGTCTCACATCAAATTCTGTGTTTAATTTTAAGCTTTGGTTTGCAGGCTCAAAGAGCCTGTTCCTTGCATTTCAGATTCCAACAGCTGAAGGTCTGGAGCTGTTCAGTGCTCCAGCACCCAAACACCCACAGCTGGATTTGAACAGCTCTGATCAGAGAGCACCCTGTGCCAGGGCACGTCAGAATAATGACAAATTACTTTCATTCCTTTGCAATCCAACAGATTCCTCTCGAGTATTGAAAACATTATTCTGGGTTGGAGCCTACCTGACTATATTTAGCACAAAGAGAATTTTATAAACATACAAAGAGTAAATGTTTTCAGGGCAGCCTGTTGCTTTTTGGTCATGAATTGAGCCGTTCTAATCGAGAATTCACGTCATGTAATCTGAGAGCATAGCTTGTAAAAACAATAAACAGAATATCCATGGAAATAGTGCCCTTGTTACCAGAGTTACTTACAAGTTTAGCTTTAATTATGCTTGACTTCTATTTTTATGCTTCCTGAAACAGAGCAAGCCCAGTCTTATTAATCCAGCGAGCTAATTGGATTAATGGACAAAACACATCTTCCCTTAATAAGATAAAGGATTGAAATATAATCTCTGAGGGAAGTATCCACCCTGCTGTTAAAACAAACGAACAGATTTATTGACCCTAAGTGCCCCCAGATATGGATCCTGCAAGAAGAGCTGGCTTTAGAGGGAAGCAGCTGGGGGAGATGCTTGGGACATCAAATCCTGGGCCAGCCTCCCAGCTGGTTCAGCCCAAAGCAGCCAGGTGTTTGGAAGTGCAGCCTGTCACAGGAAGGACTAAAAGCCAGGCCAGTGCTCTGGCCTCTCCTCCTCAGGTGCAGCTCAAACCCCCACGGGTTGGATTATCCCAGTCGTGCCCACCTGGCCCGTGTGCCTCGGGGAGATAAGAAATGAGATTAGAGTCTGCAGTGCTGCTGCCTCGAGCTGGGGCGAGCCAAGCAATCTGTGAGAGAGCCCTTGTGCCTCTCCCCAGGGCTCACTCCTTAACTGCCCTGTTAGATATTTCTGCAGCAGGTAAGCAAGGGGGATGGTTTCAAAACAGAAGCTTGCTTGTCACTTATTCACTTCATCATTTAATTCAAGGGGCACAAATACCAGCTGTTGGTTTGGCACCTGAGTTCTTTCTTTGTAAGCATTTTTGGGGCTCTGGGTTGAGTGAGTTTTATCTGTAAACCGTTTATATCAGTCCCTTGCAGACATTGTAGCCTGTGCTGGGAGCAATCCTGGGAGTGCAGTGAGGGCCTGGACACAAAAATGAGCCTCTGACAGCTTTCTGTAGCTTATCAATTTCAGCTTTGGCAGGGCCCCAGAGGAAATGAATCCCAGAAACTCTCCTGGTGCAGTAGGAGCAAACCAAAGGAGCAGGCAAAGAGGACACAGGCAGCAGGAACATCCTCTCTTACATGGACAAGACCAAGGTAAATCTCTGGTCCCGTGTTGCTAAAATTATTATTTCTCTTAAATCTATTATATCTAATCTTAAATCTATTATATCTAAAATATATTTTATTTTTCTTAAAATTTCTATTGTAAAATACTCATATTGGGGTAAAGAGTTGGTAAAAGATTTTTTCAAGCCATAAAAGCAGCTGGAAAATGTAATTCCAGGCTAATAATGGTTATACTACTAATCTTGCTTTTTCTTTCTGTTTTGTGTCACTCCAGTTGCCCCAGTAAGCAGAAACAAGCATTAGAATTGCTAACAGTTGGCCCTTGTAAAACAACTGTTACTTGCCTTAAATACATGAAACCAGCAAATTCACATCAAAAACTTGTGGCCAAGCCACAAGGAACTTTTTGGAAAGAAAAAAAACCTCCTTTTTATAGGACAAGCTTAGGGAAAGACAAACCACTTCTTTAAAGAGAAAGCTAATGAGTAGCCTTCCCCCTGTCATTAAATTTTAGATGCAAACCACCCAAAATCTGGCTTTTCTCTGAAGTTAGAGTCGTGTCTATTATGTATATGATGGACCTTTTAATCAGCTGAGCCTTTTGAGCCAATGTGGATTGATATAAATGTGATTCAGCAACCTCATTAATCAAATCTAACGAGCTGGAGCCTTCATCCCCGTGCTGATGGACTTGTTGGTGTCCCCCACTGCCTGCCTCACTTCCTAAAAATATCTGGAGAGTGCAAAAGAAGATGAGAAAGCAGCAGAGCTCGCTTGAAGAAATCTGCCTGTGCCTCTACAGCGTGTGTGAGGTTCTGCCAAATCTCTGGAAGCTGCTGTTAAATCCCTGGCTAGATGTTAGGGACTCTTTGGATAATGGGGCTTTAACTGGATGCCTCAGCTTGGATAACATTCCAGCGTTTCCTGCTAGTTGTAGGAGTTGTATTTCTGTTGGAAGGCGACCAAAATGAGAGGAAGGGAAGGCTTATTTTTTGACGGATAGTTCCACTAAAATCTGGCCTTCTTCCTGCTCTGCCATCAGCTGCGTGGACACATCTGCGTGCACAGCTGGACAAGAAATGACTTCCACCTCATGCCCTTGTTTTTTTCTCCTGTGGCAGAGCTACATCTCAGCACCCCCCCAAAATGGGACCAAAGAGCCGAGGTTTTGTCCCTCTGGGTGGGAGCTGAGGTGACAGTCGGGGTACGGGGAGAAACGCCAGCTGTGGCTGACGCTGCAGCCTCCCGGTGCCTCTCGTGGTCCCGGTGGTTTTCAGGCGTCACCCCGCCACAAAGGCGAGGGGCTTTGGCCCTGTTATGGCTTTGCCAGCTCCGCTGCTGTTGTGGTGAAAGACTTCCAGCTGGGAGTGATCACGAAGTGAAAGGGCAAAGATGGAAGGCTGTGCTAGTGAGGAGGTGATCCTTTCCTGGAAACCCTCGTCTAAAGAGATAGGAGAAAACGCTTAGGAATGTCCCTGATTCCAACTGAATCGCCGCAATGAACCCGTTCATTTATGAACCCCCAGAAAGCAAAGAGCAGCCAGCATCGATGTCTCCGAGCAAGACTCACCCAAGCATCTTTTTAAAGTGCCTGGGAGGGTTCAGAGCGCTGCAGCACATCCCGCCAGGCTGGGCTCGGTGATCCCGGACTCTTTTCCAGCCTCACTGATTCCCTGATGCTGAGCCCAGCTGCCCTGGCAGCAAGGCGCGGGGCCGGCGTTTCGGGCCTTTTCTGGCAACTTGACTCCAAAAACACCGCTTCGGCTCCATGCTCCCCCCTGTCCCGGGGCTGTTCCCAGCCCGCTCCCGGCGCGGTCCCACGCGCGCTATTCCCGGGCCGGGCGGACCCACGTGCAGACGCGGCGGCGCATGCGCGATGCGGCGGCCGCCGCTGTGACCGGGCTCACGTAGCGCGAGGGCCGCGCCGCCAGGGGGGCGTGGCCTGAGGGGGCGTGGCCGGGCGCGGCTATAAGAGGGGCGGCGGGGCCGGGCGCGCTCAGTCGGTGAAGCCCCCGGGCCGAGCGCGGAGCTGCGGTGCCGCCCCCGCCCAGCCACCCCCCGTGCTCAGGTGAGGCCCGGCCGCCCCGTCCCGCCGGCCGTGAGGGTGGCCGGGCGGGTGTGCCGGGGGGAAGGGAGCCGCGGCGCTGGGCGGCTGCCGCGCGGGCGGCCGTGGGTGGGGGCGATACGTGGCAGCGCTCCGCCGCCCCCCGCCTTCCCCGCGGCGAGGGGCCGGTGTCCCGGCGCTGCCGGCCGGGGTTCCCGGCCCTTACGTAACGGGAGCCGGCAGCCTCCGGAGGGGGGCGGGAGGGCGCCGGCGCGCCGGCTTCCCCGCGGCTGGCAGACTAAACACAGCCGCCTCCCTCTCCTCCTCCTCCCGTGCCTCCTCCCGTTCCCCGCCGCTGGGAGTTGTCCCCTGGGCCGGGTCGGGCCCGCTGCCCTCCGGCGGCGCAGGTGGGCTCCCGCCCCGCCCGGTGGCCCCGCAGCTGGAGCGCCCTGGTCCCGGGAGCTGCGGGCGCGTGGCTCGGCGCTGGGAGCGATGGAAAGTTACTCCGTGGTGTGAGCGGGGATTGCGCCCTGGGGAACGCTGCCTTCAGCGGGAGGCGAATGCCGAGTGCTGAAGTGTTCGCTTACTGACTAGTAAAGGTTCGGCGCTCGAGGTTTAGTGAATGAAAGACTTTTATTTACTTGGTTACAAGGAGTGAATCAGTGCGGCTCCCCACAGCGCCAGGGGCTGTTGGCTCGGGATGCAGACGGTGCTCCGCCAGGGGCAGAGAGGAAAGGTAATTAGTTCCCGCTTGTGTGGGAAGCACGGGTGACCTTCGGGGACAGGGACGTTCTGTGTCCCACTGCCCTACACCTCGGACCTCTGCTGGATTCCTTTTAATGCCTTGGACCAAACTGATTTGACCCGGAGCACTCTGCACTGCTTCTGAAGTATGTGCTGACACAACCAGTGCTGATTAACTTTCTTTCTCTTTGTTTTCCTCCCCGAGCCAGCTCTCTGACCTGTGCAGATTTAAATGCTGTTCCATAATGAATGGCTTTAAAATCTAGTGTTTAAAGCTGTGATTTTTGGGGCAAAGTGCCCAGTGCAGTTTGGCAAACTGAAATGACAGGTGGTGAGTTACACTTTGGAAGGAGTGAGGATAAGCAGAGGTTAATAGCAGGAAAACCATGCCTTCATACTGAGGTTGATGCAGATAAGGAAATATTTTTTTCTTTAAAAGAAAAAGCACAAGTGATCATTGGCATTGTCCTGCTTTCTTTATAATCACTCTTAATATCTGAAAATGTTCCTGGATGTCTCTGTATTTGCTCAGCTAATCCTTGAGCAGAAAGATAGCCTCCTGCCTGTTGTGTCTAATAAAATAATTGCTCTATTCCATCCCCAGTGTTCTTTGTCTTGGCCTGGGAAGTTCAGACAGGTGGGCTCTGAGGGCTGTGTCCATTCCATCTTAGTCTGGAGGAAACCAAGGGAAAACTCACTTCAGTTCCCTCTGTACAAACTCAACTGCTCTGTATTCAGCCATGAATGTTGTCCTCACCTTGGAAGCAAATGATGGGTAGAACACCCTACTTGGCTTTGAAATTGAGTCTCATCTCTTATTATGTTACGTTTCTCATATATATGAAACACTGTAACTTTGTCATTAAAAGATGCCTAAAGTGCACCCTGTTCTTTTGGTAGCAGCAACTGTAGAAAATCTTTCTTCTCTCACTGCTTGGATCTTAATTTTAAAGCAGCCTTTGAACATGCTGGAAGACTTGGGAACTGGATTCTGGTGTTTCTGTCCTGTGAGACCTTTAAGCAATGATGACAGCTGAATGTTCTTAGTACTTATTTTGGGAAAGTTCTTTCCTTTTCAGTAGTATTTTTGGTCACATGAGACTGTAGCTTGGGTTGTCCTTGAGACAGGAGAGGCAGCTATCACTTCTGGTTCCATCTTCTCCCTTTTCCCTAAGCTCAGCTTAACTGGTCAAGGGGTTTTATTATTATTTTTACATACAATGGGGTCCAGTAAGGATTGTGAGAATGGACCCATCTTTCAATCAAAAGTTGAGGATCTTGGTAATCGAGTTTTGTCTCCTGGCCCTGCAGTGGACTTCATCTTGAGCAGGCCCATTACTTCTTACCTAAATAAAGAAGCTGGTTTAGAACTGAGTTAGAGCCATTCCATGGAGTAGCCCCTCAGTTTCCATTTTTTATCCTGTTTTCAAGCTCCTGGGAGCTTGGAGCCGGCAGTGAGGAGGCTTGGCTAGTGAGCATCTTCAGCGTGGTCACTGAGCAGCGGGACCTGTGTGATGAGGTTGTGTCATGTGTCACTGTGCAGCTGTCTTTGCTGGCCTGCTTGCATCTTGTAAAGCAGAGCTGAACTCTGGGAAGTCCCCAGAAAAACCCCTCGAAGTTACATCAGTTGAAATGGCGTTTGTTGTGTGCTCAGAGTCTGTGCTGCTCTCGGCAGTGCCATTGCTCCTCTTGCTGCTTTGTTTCCCTTCTATCCGTGTGTTTGCTTTGCTCTCTGCCGTTCCCCCCTTCCCCTGGTGGTGTTGTGCTGTTTCAGAGCTTAGTCAGTGCTGGTTCCCAGGGGAGGCAGGGAGCTCCTGTGTTGGAGCTGTCAGCTGGACTCCCCCTTCCCTGCGTGGGCAGTGATCCCCTCCTCCCCGAGATGCTCAATTGCCGTTTTTGTGGGACATGGCTGAGGAGGAGGGTGAGACTGACAGGGATAATGAGGAGAGGATTTTCATCTTGTTTTACTTCATGTCAGCAATGGGAAGAAATTAAAGCCTACTTACTTGGCAGCCCGTGAGTCTGGGAGATTTCCAGTGTCTATACGAACTGAGCTGTGTTTGCTTTGGTTTGGGAACCTGCGGCTGGTCCTGCTGCAGTGCTTGGAAAGCTCTGCTCCTTCTGAAATTCTTCCAAGAATGGGAGATCCAGTTCCTCTGGGCAGCCTCTCCTAGTGCCTAAGTGTGAGAAACTTTGAGCTTGTATCTCCTTGGAATTGCCCTCCTTGCCTTTGGTGGCAGTCGCTCCTGCTGGGTGCCTGTGGAGATAAAGAGGTGGGAATAAAGGCTGCAGCAGTGTTTGCAGAAGCCTGGTGTTGGAGCAGGCTGAAAGGGCAGCTGGAGAAGAGGAAAACTGAGAGGGAACACTGTCACTAAGAGCAGTAGGTGGAGAGGAAACATTGTTTTCTTCACCTTTTTGGTGATTTTGTTTATTGGTTTTTCTTTGTGGTTTTAAAAAGTTTCATCTCGATTAATGTAGCAAGAAAGGAAACTTTCCGAAGCTTCTCTTGTGTTTCACCGAGTGCAGTAAACAAATAGCTCAGTGCATTCCCAGTGCTGATAAAATTGGCAAATATTTACGGTGTAGTGAAGCTGTTTGTGCTCTGTCACCGATTCACAGATGTATTGGCTCGAGTGCTGAATGAGCAGGAGGCACTTGGCTTTCTGCAGGGTGAAACAGGAGCTGAGTGGTGTTTCCAGTAAGAATGGAGGTGGACATCAGTGGGTTTTCTTTAGGTATGTTTGAAACAGTCTGATGGCTGCCTGTGGGGAGGAGGAGGTGAGGAAGGCTGCTGTGGACAGCAGGGCTGCTTTAGAGCATTGGTGAGGGGGAAAGGGGCACTCCAGGAGGCTTCCCTGTCCGAATTCTCACTTTCACAGGCAGAAAGCAAGTTGTAATGTGCCAGAATGCATCAGCCCTTCGGTTGTGGTCATGCAGATTTTGGGTGGTTTACAAGAGCTGGAGGCTGTGCTGCTTTTCTGGGCTCGTGTGTGTTTGCTGCTGTTCCCCTTGGTGCCAGTGGAGCTGTGCTGCTCCTGTCCAACAGGCAGGCAGGCCCCAGGGGAAATCCAAACCCCAGTGCCTCTCCTTCTGCAGAGCTGGAGCTGGAAGGAGAGGAGGGAGCTGCCTCCTGACCCTCGGGTGCAGTGTGAGGAGAGATCCTGCACTCCAGAGTCAGGGATATGTTCCTGTTAATCCCACCAGCTGTGCTTGGGATGGTTTTTATTTGGGTGTAACTTCTGAACTTCCCTGGTTATGGTTGCACATTTGCTGTGTGAGTACCACACCTGGGTCTGTGTTGTTTGCTTGATTCAGGTTATGCTACTTTCTTCCCTAAACAGGCCAAACTGCCCTGTAGCTGAGCTTGTTGTTTTTTTCCTTTGGTTTTTTCTTCATTAGTTGTGCTGTTGGAAGAGCTGCAAAGCAATTTGTTAGTCCATGCACTGGAGTTCATTTTTTTTCTGACCAGATACAATATGTGAAAGTTTAAGCTTTTGTTTGGGGGGAATAAAAGCAAACCTTGTGAATTCCACGACAGCATAATTACTCCTAAAGTATGCAGGAGCCAGGCAATGCTGGGCTGCTGGAGGGATCAGGATCCTGAAAGGCTTGAGCTTGGCAGCTGGCCCTGCAGAAAGCACTGCCTGTGAGTGCTTAGCCAGGATCCAGGGACAGACAGAGCTGCCTTTTGTGTCAGGTGTGGAGCTTGGCTCCATGGAGGCAGCAGGAGCGTGCACAGAACTCCCTCTCTGGACTGCTCATGTAGGGTTTCATTCAGACCTGCTCCACTGGCATCTTCCTGACTGAAAAAAGGAAACTTTTTTTTCCTATTGAGTGAATGAACTTGATAATGGCTATTTTAAATTGGTGCTGTGGGCTTTTTTCAGTGTTTGATGGTTTCTTTCAGTGCTTTTGGCAAAGCAGCTCTACCTACAGCACGACTTAAATGCCAGAAAGAGGAGTGCTGGTGAGCACCTTGTCCCTGAGCTATTCTTCTTTTCTCAGGTATAAAAGTCAGCAGGAGGGACTCAGTCTGTGGGAGCTGCTCAGGCTGTCAGGGTTCTGCTGCCTCAGGTCCAGGAGGCTGAGCTGCCCCTTCTGAAGGTGCATTCCACTCTCTGGTGAGCAGGGATTTTCACTGTTTTGTGTTTCTCTCACAGGTGTGTGGTGAGGTGAGAGCTGTTGAGCAATGGCCTTCAAGAAGCTTTGGTGTGCCCTAGCCCTGGGATTTCTGCTGCCTTTCTCTTGTGCCCACACGGACTTCTTCACTTCCATTGGTGAGAACTGCTTTGGTGTAGCCAAAAGAGTTTCTCGAGACCCCCAAAGCTCATTCTGCAAGGATGTGTTAATTAATCATCCAAGGCCCTAATTGGTACAAACACATTTCCTAGTTGTTAGCACGTTACTGGCTTTTCTTTGGGGAGAAATGGGCTTTAAGTCAGTCCAGGGGTGGTCTAATGAGCCAGGCTAGGCTCTGCTGGGACTGTTTGTTCTTAAGGGTATTGGAATTGAAGGAGAATTTGGTGCT
This sequence comes from Onychostruthus taczanowskii, assembly GCF_017590055.1. Classification (NCBI taxonomy): domain Eukaryota; kingdom Metazoa; phylum Chordata; class Aves; order Passeriformes; family Passeridae; genus Onychostruthus; species Onychostruthus taczanowskii. The sequence goes on along the minus strand of NW_024499462.1, from coordinate 449,857 downwards.
GCACACATGTGGAAGGAGGGGGTGCAGTGCCAAGGGCACATAAAGGTGCAGTATGCCTGGACTCACCCTTGGTTCTGCTGGGCACTGAGCCACTTCAGCTGCCTGCTTGCAGGAGGTGAAGCAATTGTTAATTAATACCAGGGACCCCTTGAAGTCGTGGATGTAATCTTAAAAATAAAGCCCTGGATTAGTGTTGTGTGTCAAACACAAAGGCTTTGTGTATATCTGTAGCTTTCTCTTTATTTGCTCTACATTATGTATGCTTGGATGAAAGATTACTCTGTGGCAAACTATTTCCTTTTCCAAATGAATCCTAAATTAGTTCTAATAATAAATATGCAGAATTACATTAATTTCCATGGCAACAATCTTGGTCCAGCAGGAGATTTTCTCCTTAAAAAAAAAAAAATAAAAGGCCTTACTCAGATACTCCTTCAGGGTTGTTTAAGCAAATGCAGAAGGACTTTTGGGGGAAGTAGAAAAGAGGAAAATGCTTTTAATTTTCAGGGGTTTGTGTTTCTCCTTGACTCACCAAACTAATTTTTTTTCTAGGTCATATGACAGACTTAATTAATACAGAAAAAGACCTGGTTGTGTCACTCAAAGATTACATTAAGGCAGAGGAAAGCAAGCTGGAGCAGATCAAAAAGTAAGCACTTGGTGTCACAATGCTAATGGTCGATCTTTGGAGTCCACACTTATGCAAAAAGTGCTTCCTTAAGGCTAATTAAATGTGTGGAATTTTTCCTCTGGGGCAAAGCTCAAAGCAGCAGGTTTTGCTGGGTGTTTGTTTTAAGTTGTTCTCTTTCAGCACTGCTTGGTGCATAAATAAGAGACCTGACCATGCGAGGAGCAGAGCCCAATGTGTCAGGTTTTATCACAGCTAGAAATAAACATATTTTATCACTGAACAGGATGCTTTCAGAAATATGCATAAATCTGTCTTGAGGGTGTTGAAGCAGTTCTGGATGGAGGAGTGGTTTTTATCTTAGCCTTTGTGTGTTACTCTCTGGTGTTCCACCATGCAGGAAGAAAGATCCTTCTTTGTCACTTGGAATTGCTGCCAGGTTTGGAATGTTACAAGTAGATTCTTTACAGCTACAAATTAACACAGGAGTTGTGCCAGTTGGGCATCCCAGAGTGTGTAAACACAGCTCATGGCAGAAGTGTTGCAGCTCTGCTTCATTTTATCAGAGGTGCTCCCTGTGAGGTCAGGAGACTTTAAATAACTGTCACAGAGCTTTTAAAGAACCTTGGATAAAAAATGCCAGCCTTGTTTGTTGGCACCTGGAGGATACTGGGAGCTGCTCCTGCAGTGGGAAATGCAGGGAGGGTTTGACCCTGAGCCATGGGAAGGCACAGGGTGAAGCTGATTTCTTTCAATCTTGCTCTGAGCTGGAGCTGGTCCCCAGCAGCTGCTCTGGTTTGGAGGGAGCCCCTCACTGGTGTGGCTGCTGGAAAAGCCCCCAGGGACTGTCAGGGTGCAGGAGAACAATCGGGGCAGCGTGGGGAGATGCAGCCAGAGGCACCTCTGCCAGCTGTGAGCACCTCCCTGCCTCAGGTACAGCCTGCAGATTGCATCCAGGCAAAGCAGATCCTGGAACAGGAGGAGCTCCAGCTGATGGGCAGAGCTCCCTCCAGGCTACAGATTCTGGATTTGCTTTCTTGCTGGAGTTTGGGATTCTCTGTGGGGTGTGGCTCCTCAACATCAATTTACCCTGATTGCAGGGTGCTGCTGCACCTCTTCATGCTGTACAGCTGCCTTTTTTTTCTTTTTTTTTGAAGCTGTGCTTGTTTTGGGGCACCTTGGGTTTGTGAATGACTTGTGGTACTTAGAGAATTTTTAGTTGGAGCTGCAGCACCAGAAACTGGGTCTGAGCTCCTCATGTGGGGTGTGAGAACTACTGATGTTGCTTCATCCAAGCTTTCAGCATGGAAAGGAGCTTTGTGGAGAGAGGCAGTGGTGTCTCACAGATGTGTCTGTCTAACCCTAAAATAATGTGAGACAAGCATTGAACTGCCTTTTTGTTAGGGGGGAAAAAGGTGGTGATTGAAAATGTGGGTAAAGGTTTGTTTTTGATTGGTCCTGCATGGTAGCTCATAATGGAAGTGCTGGCACTGTGCTTTTGGGGCTTGTAGGAAGGAGTTCCTTCAGCAGGGCTCCAGCAAGGGCTGCAAGAGCAGCACAAGATTTGGGCTGCAGCTGAGGAAGAAGATTGAATAAAGGAAAAGGAAGTAGCCCTTCTTATTTCTTTTAGAAGAGCTCTAAATATAGATAATGCAAAAGCTTGCAATTTCAGTTGGCTTTTTATTAGTGAAGACATTTGAGTAGTTTGCAATCAGTTTTCTAGCACAGCACCAGATTTCTGTGAGACTTTAATGAATATTTTCATTCTAGATGGGCAGAGAAGTTGGATCAGCTGACAGCTACTGCCACAAAAGACCCAGAGGGGTTTTTGGGCCATCCTGTGAATGCATTCAAGTTGATGAAAAGGCTCAACACAGAGTGGGGTGAGCTGGAGAGCCTGGTCCTCAAGGACATGTCAGATGGTGAGTGTGTGTGCCTGCAGCAAAATCCAGCATCACAGGCTCACTGCAGGTACTTGGCTGTTGCCTTTCACATGTCAGGGCTTGAATTAGATTTGCAAATCTGCTTTTGAGACTGAGCATTTGTGGAACTAATCTGAATTAGTGTAGTAAACACTTAATTGCTGCCTCTTTTCTTCAGCTAGAGTGGAAGCTCTTTAGCAAGGAGCAGGACATGAAATAGTTGACTGTGAAAGACACTTAGCAAAAGGAAGCCAGGGTGGTTATAATGGACCTGTGAGACTGTCTCAAAGCTAATTAATACCAGATGGAGGTTTGTAGTAAGGAGTTATAAGAAAGCAGAGCTTTCAAAAGGAAAAGGATTAGTCTCTGATAAGGACTCAGCACATTCAGCTTCCCTGTTGCTGTGAGAGGGGCTGAACATGGCAGTGAAAAAGGCTCTGCACCTGCCAGCCAGAAATCTGCACCAGTGTGTCTTAAGCCCTTCTGAATGGGTGGGGTAAAAACGTGTTTATTTTTGATTTTTCCTTTGCTTTCTTTTAAAAAACCCAAACCAAATGCAATCTGTGCAGCCTGTGCTGTGAGTTCTGCTCTGAGGCTTGTGTGAAGGTGGATTTTGGCTTTCCCTGGAGCAGGGAGTTCACACAATTCCCAGGACAGAGGTGAGCATGTGTTTCCCTGCCTTTCCCAGGTTTTATCTCCAACATGACGATCCAGAGGCAGTTCTTCCCCAACGATGAGGATCAGACTGGGGCAGCCAAGGCCCTCCTGAGGCTCCAGGACACCTACAACCTGGACACAGACACCCTCTCCAGAGGGAACCTGCCAGGTGAGAGCCATCCTTCGTTGTTATTTGCATTTCCTAAATGTCCTGATTGCAAATTGTTTGCTCTGTTCCACTTTGCTTAACTGCTCAGCCTGAAAGTAACATTAGGAAGGGGGTTGAGCTGGCTGAAATGAATGAAAAAAGTGGTTTTTTGGTTGAAATCTGCATCTTTCTTCTAGTTATGGTAAGATAATCTAGTGTTAATAGTTTCTAATAAAAGTCAATAGCAATAAAATCTTGCCTGGGTGGGGGTTTTTTCCTTGTGTTGCACTGGCAGATGCCTGGGTTTATTGTACAATATAATGCATTTTAACAAGTTATTTTGAGCTTAAACTTCAGGGATTGTGCAAACTGAAGAGCAAAAGGTGGTGCATACACAGACTTGAGCCTGTGTGCCATTGCCTGAGCTGATCTTTAATAGGCTGCTCTGTGCAGGAGAAGACATGATTTCTCTTTTTTGTCAGGAAACTTTCTCTGCTGAGTCTTCCTTGTTTCCTCTGTTCAAAAATAGTCCTGTGCCAGCTGGCAAAAAATCAGCTCTGTACAATCCATCTTGTTTTTGCAAGTGCTCATTGTGGTCAGATGCCTAATAAAATTAAGAGTAATTGGCTTTATGTGTTGTGATGTATAACCTTGCTTTTGGGTTTGGTTCAAGACCTGCTCGAGGACCTACAGATTGCTCCTAATGCAATGAGCAGCTCGTTGCTGTTTTCTTCAAACAGCACAGAAATACAAGGGGAGGTTTTGCTGCTTGTGAAGCAATGAGCTGTGTGCAATGAAGTGCAATGGCAGAACCTGCAAGTTCTGGAGGATAAAAGAGAATAGCTTGGGCTCTGGAGAGCTCCAGAGGGGAACTTCCCATGTGGTCACTTGTTTGTGCTCCTTTTCTTCATTCCCAGGGAATTTCTTTTGGTCCAGAATCTCAGCTATTGCCAAATAATTGTGTCCTTTGAGTGTTTGCAGATTCAGGCTCAGGAAGCTGCAGTTGCTGCCCATCACAGGAATAAACAGCAGTTCAGCTGCCCTCTTTGAGCCCTGCAGAGCTGCTGTTAGAAACTCAGAATGGGTTAAGATGTAATCAGGGATGTAATTCTAGCTGTAACACTGGCAGGTCCTGTTTCACTTTGACAGGATTAAATTTGGTTTTTCATAGGGCTTGTATTTCCAGAGGCAAAAATAGGAATCTGTAATTTGCCTACTAGTGCTTTAATCTTTCAGAGGTCACTTAAAATGTTTCTAAAAATGACTGACTTGAAAAAAATCCCAAGCAGCTGGGAATTTACTCCCTGATGTTTTCCTTTTCCTCCCCCACCAAGATGTCACTAACAAGTCGTGGTTCAGTAACATTTTGGAAGTGATAATGTGATGTCCTTGAAAACAGAGTTCTGAAACTTCAAATTTGCCTTATTTTTGCTCTTGCTGGAAGTGGTTGGGGTTTTGAGGAAGGAAGGTTTGTTTAATTTGGTTTTTCACTAGTGGTAGAGACATTTAGCTGTTCCCTGGTATTCTGGCAGTGGAAAGCTGCATCTGAGTGCTTGTGTGCCAAGGATTTACAGGCTTAGAGACTTCCAACAAACAGCTACTGCAGAAGGGAGCTGTGGGAGAACAGAAATAAAACCCTGCTGTGAGGAATGAGAAATAACTCAAATGTTTCTCAGAGGACAGGTCTGGAACCCTGTGTAAACTCCTTGTTTTGCTCTAAATACCCAGGTGTGAAGCACAAATCCTTCCTAACAGCTGAAGATTGCTTTGAGCTGGGCAAGATTGCCTACACAGAGGCTGACTACTACCACACAGAGCTGTGGATGGAGCAAGCCCTGAAGCAGCTGGACGAGGGAGAAGTGTCCTCTGCAGACAAAGTCTACATCCTGGACTACCTGAGCTACGCCGTGTACCAGCAGGGGGACCTGGGCAAGGCCATGGCGCTCACCAGGCGCCTCCTGGAGCTGGGTGAGGGGCACAGGGACACAGCTCTGCCTGGGTTTGTCCTGGCCACTGCAGCCTTGCCTGGGATCTGACTCCTGTATGCATTTGTAAAAAGTGTGTTTTTACATTCTAGATGGGGATTTGCTCCTTGGTACTGAAGGGTTTTCATGGCTTCTGTCCCTTTACCTGTCTGAAATCTGGTTCTCTCCCTACATTTTGCTTTCCTGGGTTGAGATTGCTTCCCATTAGGTAGAGGCAAATCCAAAATTAATGAAATTGAAACTAAATTGGAGATACTGAAATCTCTGCAGATGATTTAAATAAAAATTCAGCATGCTGAAGGTGAAATACTTGTAAAAACAAGAAATACAGAATGCAGGACAGTGAGATAAGAGTCTGTTTCATGAAAAATGAAAGCATTTGTTCTCTTGTAAATACTCCACTGACAGACTATGTAATGGATGCTCTGGGAAGCTCAGAACTAACCCTAATGTAGCAAAAGCTACTTATTAAAAAATTGAAGCTAATTCTGTAAGTTAAAAAGCTTTGTCTCCATAAATTTTAAATCCCACCAGGGTAGTTTCAAGTTTTCAACCAGTCATGCTGTGCCACCTCTCTCCCTGTCCCATTCCCTTGTCTCTCCCTCTGAAGTGAGATGGGCTGGAGTGGCCAAACCCTTTTCCTCAGTGCTGGGACCCCCATGTGCAGTGAGAAGCAGTGGTGTGCATCTGTTTCCTTTTGCTTCCTGTGAATAACCACTTCTGGATGATTCCTCAGGGGCTGGAACCCTGCCAGTGATCCCCGTCTGTTTCTCTGTCCATAGATCCTGAACATCAAAGAGCAAATGGGAACATGAAATATTTTGAATACATCATGGCTAAAGAAAAAGAAGCAAACAAGTCCAGCACGGATTCAGAAGAGCAGCAGGAGAAGGAAACTGAGGTTAAGAAAAAGGATTACCTGCCTGAGAGAAGGAAGTACGAAATGCTGTGCCGTGGGGAGGGGCTCAAAATGGTAAAGTGGAGTAGACTGTTCTCAAATGTTTGAAACCAAACAATGTCAGGAATTTGTGTGTGGTGTGCGAGCAAGGAAGTTGTTAGGAGCAGCTGGATGAGTGTGCAGAGCTGAGGATCACGTGCTGGATTTCTTCCCCCTTTGGCCTGTTCAGCAGACAGAAAGTAACACTGCCCCAGGCACTGCTGGCTGTCTTGGATGTGCTCCATCTGTGTAATTAATTGAATAAGGATGCTGGAAGTCCGGAGTTACAGACAGAATTAAATGGGGTAGTTTGAGTAGTTTGCAATCAGTTCTCTAGCATAGCACCAGACTCTGTGAGAGTCTGGTTTAATGAATGAATATTTAATGAATATTTTCATTCTAGATGGGCAGAGAAGTTGGATCAGCTGGGGTGTTTTCTTAAGTGATGAAATTATCTTAGTAGGGCTGTATAAAGTAATGCTTGCTGAAGTATTGCACAGCAACATCAAAGTGCAGACAGCACTGACCTCTCAAACTGAAATCATCTCTTTAACCTGTCACATGAGGAGGTGGGGAGAGTGAATTGTTTGTGTGTCCAGGACGTGTTCTGCCCCTGGAGATGCCAGTGTGGCAGTTCTCTGAGTGCCCCTTGCTGTGCCTCCCCCCAGACTCCCCGCAGACAGAAGAGGCTCTTCTGCCGCTACTACGACGGGAACAGGAACCCCAGGTACATCCTGGGCCCCGTCAAGCAGGAGGACGAGTGGGACAGGCCCCGCATCGTTCGCTTCCTGGACATCATCTCCGACGAAGAGATCGAGACCGTCAAGGAGCTGGCAAAGCCCAGGGTAAATGCTCACCCTTCCTTGCCTCTGGAGTGTGCTCGGTGTGAGTGTGAGCGGCTGGCTGCTCCGGAGTGCAGGGGTGTGTGCAGTGAGCTCACACCTTGGTGACACCCCTGGAACGAGACTGGGAATTCTCTGTGATGGCTGGAGCCAGGTCACAGCAGGGCAGGATTGTCAGGCTCTTCCAGCAGACGCAATTTCTGCTGGTTCGGATGAGGAGGGGGATGTTCTCCAACAGAGAACAAACATAAAGCAGCGAGGGTGGACTGGAGCATTCCTGACTTGTGTTTGGTTTTCTGCTTTTGTTTCTTTGCTCTTTAAGTCTGGAAGGGAAAGGCAGCTACTCCTCTGGTCCTGGAATGCCACCTCATTGTATAGACAAGAAAGAATGGTTATATTCCCCATTTTGGTGTAAGACTGGCTTCTGTTGATGCCTTGTGCAGGCTGACCTAGAACAGAGACCAGACAGAGCTAAATAATAAAGCAGGGATTTATTAAAAGGCCTCCATGGATCCACCTTGGGCAGCACAAGAGCCCAGCCAGGGCTGCACCCAAGATGAACCAAAATGGTCACAAAATGCACGAGCGCTCACGGGGTCTCTCACTTTTATAAGTTCTGCTCCATTTGCAGATTGGAGTTCATTGTCCAATTCCAGCTCCAGCCCATGCAGTCCCATCCTGCTTGTTTTTCTCTCTTCAGCCCACGTTGTTTGTGCTCTTGGGCTGAGATCTGGATCATTTGTGCTTGGTCCTCAGCTAGAGCAGGAATTGTTTTGTCTCCCTGCTCTGTGCAGAGAGCTCACCATACCCTAATGTGAAGCTCAGACCCACACACTAAAGCAGCACAGAATCTGAAAAATATAAAAGCCAAACCTGAGGCCATCACTGTCTCCAGGCTTGGAAGCTGCCTGCAGATGAAAGAGCTTTAAGAGGTCTGGCCATAGTTGGTGGGTTTTGCCTTCTTATTGACAATGGTGGCTCATCAACCCTGTTTGAGACACTGGATGCAAAGGTTCTTGTTTCTCAGAGAGGAATAATCCAGGGCAGCTCGACTGTCTCAGCATCCAAGGCCAACAGCAAACTGATGGAGTTGCCTCCTGTATCCAGTTGGTGCAACTCTGCATCTACAAATGTACCCTGAAGATGCAGTTAGTTAAATTAATTTATATTTCCATCAATTCTAAAATAAGACCTAAACTCATAGAAATGTAATTTTCCTGCTTTTTTCCTTTGCTGTTGGCCTAAATAGCTTTTTGTCCAGAATGAGCTGAGCAGATGGAGACCAGAGGAAAAAGAGCACTCAGTGCAGGAGAAGCTGTTGGCCTGGCCAAGAGCTGTGGTTGTACATGGGCAGCTGGGCAGTGAGGCTCTCCTTGGCCTACCAGGGAGCCTGAAAGGGATCTTAAACTCCCTGAAGCCTGAGCTGTTGGACACTGGGAAGAATCTCTTCACTGAAGAGTTTGTCAGGCCTTGGCAGGGCCTTGCCTAGGGAGGTGGCAGGGTCACCGTCCCTAGAGGTGCCCAAGGAATGGCTGGATGTGGCAAGGTGGGCATGGATAAGAGGCTGGAGTTGATTATCTTGGAGGTCTTCTCCAGCCTCAGTGATTCTGTGATTCTCTTCTGAGGTTTCTGAGATAACGTGCTGAACTGTAAGCAGGAAGTGCAAGCTCTTCCCTCCACGTACCTGTGAGGCATCTCCTCCTGCTGCAGGGCTGAAAATCAGAGCCCCCATTGCTGGTCTGGAGGTGTTGGAGCTCCTTCGCTCCACTGTGATGCATTCCACACCTGTGCAATGTGATCACACCACTGCTTTACAGAGCAGAAAACTGTGAATGTGTGACTGTAAGCTCTGAACTTGCTGAGGTCGCTGTTTTCCTGTCAAACACTCAGCTCGTGGCAAAGACTCGGAGACCTTTATGGCAGGAGCATCTGTATGCAGTTACTGCTCCCATGTTCCCTGTGGCTGAGGCCTTGCATGGCTCAGCAGCAAGAGGATTTTGTTCTTGGAGACCTAAAGGTCATCTCCTCCTTCCTGCTGCTCGGGATGCTGCCATCCTCTGGGAGGAGAGTGCTGGCTGCTCTGTGCCCAGCCTTCTGCCGTGCTGGTGGGATGGAGCCTCATTATTCAGCTCTGCAGTCCCACTGGAATTGTAGTTTGTGCCTTGTTTTTTCATGTGTCTGCATGGGAGGAGAGGAGGGGCAGTGTACTGGGAGCTCCCAGTATCCTTTCTTGTAGGTATGGAGAGGCCTTGGCTTGTTTAGTTTGTTTTAACAGAGGAGAAATGCTTCTGATTGTTTGGGAGTTGGCATGACATTGTGCCTTTTGCAAAATTTGGGCTCTGCATCCCAGCCTTTCCAGTTATGAGTGATGGAGAGTGTCTGGTAGTACATGAACCAAGCTAAAGGGCACATGTGAGGTTCTGAGTTGGAATATTAACACAGATGGGAAGGCATGAAGTAAATGGAGCACAGCAGAGGGAGAGGAAAGCCTTGAGCCAGGAGTTCCCACTCTGTAAATGTGACCGTGGGTGAAGCAGAAGTTTGAGAGCTCAGAGGAGCTCAGTGCTGCTTTTGGTACAGGAAGGACCGAAAAGGAATGGTTTATTCCCCTTTGGCTAATGGTGCTGCCTGGATTGAATTTACCTGTCAGACTCCTCGTGCAGGGGCAGGACAGTGTAACAAAGCACCTCTTGTCCCCATGCCACACCACTGCTGCTCCCAGAGCATTTCACTACAAAGGAAATCCAAGCTGCTGTAGCTTGCTTTATTCAGACAACCGTTCTCACTACAGACATGGAAACGGGACTTGCGGAAAGCCTTTAAAAAACCAAACAAGAAACCTTTCTTTTAGTAAAGCTGGAGCCTCCCCTCGTTCCCCGTGGCCCTGCACCCTCGGTGGCAGCGGGGGCGGTGGCGCTGTCCCCTGGCCAGGCTTCTGAATGGTCGGATTGCTGGGATGCAGATTGTGCTTGTAATGCAACTTCTGATGGTTCGCTTCACAGCTGAGGCGAGCCACCATTTCAAACCCCATAACGGGAGCCTTGGAGACGGCACATTACAGAATTAGCAAAAGGTAAGAGAGCTCTCTGCCAGAGGTTTGGGCCTGTCATGAGTGTGTACGCCCTGCTCATTCTGAGGAAACGAGAGCTGGGCTGAAGAGACAGCTTGCAGTCCACCTTGTGATTCCCTGCAGATCTGTAACAGGCTGTTGCTGCTGAGCTTCTCAGTCTTTTCCTTCAGCTGGAAGTTCTGGGGGCGTGTTTTGATTTGTTCTTTCCCTTTTAGTCACCTTCTCAAGTCTGTTTTTTTCAAGCGACTCTCTGCAGTCAGTGTGAAAAATACAAGATGCCACAAAACATTCAGTAAAATCTGGTTTTTGTTTTTAATCTATACGTTCCTTTCCCCTTGCTCTTCTCACAATCAAGAATTGTCCTCCCTTTTTTTGGAAAATGAAGTAGACCTCAAAATGCCTTAATAGGTGTAAGAAATGCTTCAGGTCCTTGCTGTGCACACAGACACACATCTCCTTGTGCAGGATAATCCCACACTCCCAGCTGAGCTCCTTTACCTCCTGCCTGACACAAACCTGGCAGAACACAGGCTCACTTCCACTGGGCTCCTGGTTCTTTTCAGCTTGTCCATTAAGTACTACAAGAGCTGAATTTAGCCAGTGCTTTCCAAAATTGGCTGGATCTGAAAGAAACCACCTGCCCCCTGCTTGCCCTCCCTTGGTTTTAGCCATGGTAATTAAAGATTGGCTGCACAGGCCATCAGCACTGAGCCAAAATTCTGGGAGGACTTAAAGCTTCTGGGTGAGGAGGAATTGTCTGGGAAACTCAGCATCATAAATTACTTGTAGAAAGTCTTGATTTTAAACCAAAAAATAAACCAAAAAGAAAAAAAGAAGAAAAATAATAAAGGGAGGAAAAAAGTGAAAGGACAATCTAACCAAATTATTGCAACCAATTAGTTGTGATTTGGACACGGCAGCTGCAGCTTGTGTTGCCCTTCCAACCATTGCTAATATGCGAGCATCGCATCCGGACCAATCGGAACCCTTTCAAACACCTGGGGCTCGGCCAAAAAGCAGCCTGCAAGGTGGGTAAGCCTTGTCCTTTCTCTTTTTGTAGCTGAGCCGTGCTACTGTTCATGACCCTGAGACTGGGAAACTGACCACAGCACATTACAGAGTCTCTAAGAGGTAAGGGGAGGGGATTCCTTGTCTGAGGAAGTGTGTCCTGGGGCCGTGCCGCTTCAGCGCAAGGATTCTGTGTGACTTTCCCTATTCTTCAGCCTTTCTTTCGAGGAGAGTGGCCTAAGCAAGCTGAGCTGTCCTCTAACCAAGCACGGGGTCTGCTGAAGCAGGGATTGGTTGTCAGTGGTGGCATTCCAAGGTGGAAGTGCCCTCTCTGGCTGAGCATGGCTTGTGTGCTGTGACTAACGTACTAAACGTGGGCGTGGGGCTCTGCTGGCACCCAGTGCAGTGGGGCACCCACCTGCCTCACCTCTGCTCCTCAGCTCCAGTGCCCACACGTGCTCAGGGCTGGGAGCTCTGCCCAGTAAAGCTAGGGGATGATGTTAGGGGGTTTCCATGTTGGAATGGTGGAAGGTAGTTGCTGCTCGAATAGAAACTCGGTGTTCTTCCAGCTGCTTTGGCAAACCCCTGAATTTGAGATGGCCTGGAGCTTTTATTTAGCTGTGAAATGCTTCAGAAAGGTAAAAGTGCTTCCAAATACGGGCTCACAGGAAGGTGATTGATTCAGGAATGATGATAAGTCTCAGGAAAATGGAAAACCACTGGAGCCAAGGTCCTTAAGGCCACTCCAGTGGCAAGTTGAAAACTTTTTTTTTATGCCTCACACCTTTGCAGCACGTGGGTCTGTGTGCCCATTGGCACATGCAGGTAGTGGGAGTCCTCTGGAAATTGTCTGGGAAGGTCTCACATGTTTGCTCCTTAAAACTGCCCCCATGGAGGGACTTTGGGAACATTCATCTTCCTGTTGCACATGTGTTGCATTTAATTTTGATTTCTTGTTTTTAATGTTCAAGTCTGTCCATGTCTTACCTATCTTAGTTATTTGTCACTGTGTATTTGGAAGGTTTAATTTATTCACTTGTGGGGTTTGTCCTCTGTGCCAGACAGCTCTGGAATACTTACTGAGGAAACTCCTTCATCCTTTTGAACATCCCCTTGTGTCAAAGTTGCTGTGCTAATGATGGGAATTGGAGAAGGTGACCAGATTACTGATGGAAATTGGGATGAATAATTGGTCCCTATTTAAATAGATGAGGCTTAGTGAAAGAACTTTTTATTTAGAGTTGTGATTTTTCATTAGTAGGAAGTGTTATTCCCTGAGGTAGTGCAGATGCCACAGTCAGAAAAAATAGTCCAAGGCACCACGCAACATTAAAGGCCAATTAAAAAAAAACCAGAATAGAGCCTGGGGAATGGGACCCTTAAATTCTTAATGAGGTTTGGTGCTCAAAAATGTGGCACTGTGAGACTTCCTTCCAGCGTACCCAAGGAACTCTCAGAATTAAATCACATTTTACTCAGCTCTCAGTTTTTAAATTCAGTATCTCACTGGAAACTGCAAATAAAATTGTAGAGACACATCCAAGAAGATGGGGAAGGCCGTTTTTTGAGGGTAGGAATAGCCTTGAGAGGTGTGCCCTTCTCCTGCTTCCCCCTGCCTTGGCTTTCCTCCGTGTGCAGATTTGCAGGATGGGTGTGGACCTCCCCAGAGAACTTGACACCTAAATGTGGAGTGGGAGGCAGAAGCCACCCCCAGCAGCCTGATTTAGAGGGCCTCTGCTGTTCCTGCTGCCCTCCTGCACTGCCAGAAACATCTTTCCCTTGGAGCTGCTCGAGCTGGTTCAGATTCCAGATGAATCATTGCTCCTGAAAACCAAAAAAATGCTCACTTCATTTTTTAATAGCTGACTGCTTTCCCCCTCCAAACATTCCTTTCTAGCACATGCCCTCCTAAATTACAGCATTCCTGCCTCTGAGAGAGCTACTGTTCCCTTGGAGGGACGTGGCAGCTCTGTGAAGGGAGGCACCTTGCCAGTGTGTGCAGCACCAGGATAAACCCACCCACTCACACACTGCTTTTACAGATAAAAACTCCCTTTTCCCCCTTCCCTCTCCTCCCAGCAGGCAGCCAGAGCTTGCAGCATGTAATGCTAAAAGTTTCCACTTCAGAAATACCAGGCTGGGCTTCTACTCACTCCCTGTTGTGTCTCTGCTGGTGCTTTTCTGCACACCAAGTATGGCTTAGAAGGCTTTTAAACACAAATCCCAGTATTTTGTGGCCAGTCACCTACAGAAGTAGTGTTGGGATGGAATATCTTTTCCTAGACTGAGCAGTGCAGCTGAGGAGATGAGATCTGGGGGGAGATGTGCTGCTCTTGTGTGTTCAGTAGCTCCAGAGAATTGTCTGGTTTTTCCTCAATGTACTGCTTAGTCTTTAAATCATTTCTGTGTAGAAGCATCTGCCATTCAAAATCTGAGGAGATGCCTCATGCAGAATTAGAAGAGGGAGGAACATGGGACATGTTGTGGCTGTCCCCATCCCTGGCAGTGCCCAAGGCCAGGTTGGACAGCCTGGGATAGTGGAAGGTGTCCCTGCCCATGGCAGGGGGTGCAATGGGGTGAGCTTTAAGGTCCCTCCCAACCAAGCCATTTCTTGATTCCATGAGTCAATATGATTATTCCTGACTGTTTGTGATGCATATAAAAGTTGTTAAAAGGCCCCTCAGTGTGAATTCAGCACACTAATGGAAGCATTAAATTTTTTATAACAGTTCAGGGATGGCTTTTTACAAAGCCAAGTGGGTCAGCAAAACACCAGACTTGTGTGGTCAGGGAATTGGGGGGTTGTGGTGGTTATTAAGGAAATACCAAATCCTTCTGTAACTAAATCAGTGGGATCTTGATCTGCCCTGCCTGTGGCTTCCCAGGAATTGTCCCTTTTTTGTTTGAGCCCATCATGGACTCAGAGGTGGCAGCTGGTCAGAAATAGGACAGAATGCAATGAACCTGGAAGTGTGTCAATATTAAAAGGAAACAAACTGCTGAGCATGTTTAAAGCTGTTAATGCTGCATCTCCTTCACCACTGGTCAGGGGAGTCTTTCTCTTTTTTGACAGACAAGGGCAGGAAAAAAAGCCAACTTTGTGTGAAGAAATTGTTTTGAATGAGGCAGAGATTTTATCAGCAAGGGACCAAGCTGGGACAGCTGGAATATTCTGTGGCCAGGCAAAGCCATGGCTGCAGCTTGTGTGACACCTCCAGGGTTAAATCCCCCTGGAACTCTGCAGCACTCCAGACCTCCCTGTGGTTTTGCTCAGCACCCAGCAGACAGGCTGGCACTTGGAATATGGTTTCAATTCCCTGTTCCTCCACCTTTCATAGGCTTTCTTTGTATGTGGAGGCAGTTAGTTTGATTTTTAAAATACATACAGTACTCCCCTTCCTGAAAGGCTGCAGTATTCTCCCTGGTGAAGCATTCATTGCCATCTAAATAACCAACAGAGCAAGAATGCTTGGGTTTTTCTTTCTTTGGGTTTCTTTGTTTTTTTCCTTTATAACAGACTGGACAGAGGCAGAGAGAGCCCACACGAAGCTGCTGGGTGTGTTGGGGCTCTTCTTGTGCCTTAAACGTGAGGTTAGGGCTGCTTGTGAGCATTACCTGGTCACCATGGCTGTGTGGCATGGCTGCTTTGGGCATTTTTGTTTGGTGAATGCTTCATATCCATGTCTTAGCATTCTTCTGCCACCTGAAATCAAAGCAGGTTGTGTTGTAACACCTCCTGGTACTAACAAGTGTTCAGCAGTGGATGGTGATGTGTTTGTGCATGTCTGTCTTGAGAAATCTGATTTCTTTTATCTCATAGTTCATTTGCCATTTAAAAAAATGCTCGTAGAGATTCTGTAACCTGTGTCAGTGCCTTGTGTCATGTTCATGCTACTGTTCCTCCCAGGCAAAGTATTTGGGGATTTATGGGGTTTTTTAAAATACAAATCAAAATAAAAAGTTAATTTAGTGTAGATGTGAAGGTTGATTTGAGTAAAAATACATGGATGCTGCTGCTGATAGTTTCCAGCTGGGCTCTGGGCACAGGGATTTCTATCCAGCAGGAATCACTGCTGAGCCCAAAAGCTGAGTCAGCTGCTAGGAAAAAAGGTAGGAATAGCTATCTCCACTTTCCTGCCCAAAAAAAACCTGAGGAAAACAAGCCCCAAATCATCAATATTATCACCCATATTAGTGCAGGCTGCCAGGTAAATTGAAGGTGCAGTGGCTGGCATGGGATGAGTAAAGCAGCAACAGAAACAGGCACAGGGTGAGCAGATGTGGGAGAACTCTAATACACAGTAGGAGGCAAACACTCTGAAAGATGCCTTTGGAACTGAGGCTGACCTTCCACTTCCAAAAAGAAAAGGGGGGGGAGGGGCTTAGTTTGGGTTCCCCCTCCTTAAAAATCATTGTGTACCTGAAGCATGTGCTAAATACCAGATTTATAATAGGCTGTTCTGACTGCAATTGTTCAATTTAGTGCATTTTTGGATTGTTTTCAGAATGATTTTTAGCAGCACTGCAGGGCTAAGTGATGAGAAAGGGCAGCTCCCAGAGAGCTGGCCTGGAAGTGTGTGACATTTGGGGGAGCTGAGTTCCAGCTACACAGACAAAAACAGTAACTCACCTGCTCCTGTCCCCAACCTTGCTTCAAAATGCATCACCCCAGGGGCTGAATGAGCTGTTGGGAGCGGGGTAAGAGCAAAACTGTGTGTTTTAAAGCAGCTTGAAGCACTGTTTGTAACACTTCCTTCAGCCCAGTGTGGGAATTCAGGCCCTTGGTTACAGAGCTCCCTTAAACCCCTGCTGGATTTGGTCTTTCAAGGAAACGCATTCATTAAATTCAGGGGTTTGTAACACCCTGGAAATACTTCTGTTCATGTCACCAAATCCTTGAGAAGTCCTAAAAACCAATGTGCCACTCCAAGTAGCTGCAAGTGTTGCTGCTGTGCTGTTGCTGCCAGGTGTCACTAACTGTCCCCCCCCAGCGCGTGGCTCTCGGGGTACGAGAGCCCGGTGGTGTCCCGCATCAACACCCGGATCCAGGACCTCACAGGGCTGGATGTCTCCACAGCAGAGGAGCTGCAGGTAAGTGGCACCTTCTTCTGACAGCAGTTGTTCAATTTAATGCATTGTTTGATTGTTTTCAGAATGATAAAGTGTCACTTCAGTCACCATTTCAGCACCTCTTGTGCTTGCTCAGGTGAGGTGGCCACAAAAAATTTATTTACAGAGGAGGAGAAGAAGTTGTCTTTGCAGAGCAGCTGTTCAGTGTGAAATGGCTTTTTGGGGCTGGAAGGAAACAGTGATAACTGAAGCTCTAGATGTGTAGTTCCTTTTTATTTAGTCAAATAAACTGAATTTCATGGCCACAGGGTCAAACTTTGCTGCTGCTGGAGGCAGTTAAAAGTTTAATTCAGGGAAGGCCACCAGTGTGTCTGGTGTCCCTGGGACGTGGGAAACACTGGCTGTGTGTAACTTGAGTAAACTGCAATTTGGAAGTGCTTTTGTTTATTTGCTTGAGGCCTTTAAAGGAGCAGCTGCCTCCCTGACTGTGAGCAGAGCATGAGTACCTAGAAAGCAGGACACCCACAAAGTACTTCTGAAACCTGCTGTGCTCCTTGCCCCTCTGTCAAGGTTCTGGTGATAAAATGGCCAAGGATCTGGTAGAAAATTGATGTTATTTTTTTATAACCAATTGGCAAGAAGGACAGGGAGCCCTATTTATTGACACTGTCAAATTCAGGTCAAAAAGTGGTTTCAATTTGATGATGTAAAAGCACCGTAACACTGTTTTGGAGAGAGGCTGAAAGGTTTTCTGTAGAAGAAGAATGCTTTTCTGCCCTGGGAAGCACCAGATTCCTGACCTGGAGCATCCCACAGTGCCAGGATGTGCTCCTGCTGCTGACAGAGCCTTGACATTTCCTGGGGCTTGGTGTTTAAACTTTATCTCTGCAAAGGCTGTAGCTGACAGTCAAACTCTTGCCTGGATAAAGACTGATTTACTAGATCCTGTGCTTCTCCTTCCACTGTAGGTAGCCAACTACGGCGTAGGAGGCCAGTATGAGCCTCATTTTGATTTTGGAAGGGTAAGTCCTGTTTTGTTTTCACTCTTTCTTCTTCACAAGCGCTGTGTTTCTCTTTTTCAGGTGGCAAATTATGGAGTGGGAGGACAGTATGAGCCCCACTTTGACTTTGCACGGGCAAGTAAAGAGCTGGAGGAGAGCTAGACCTGGTGAAGCCTGGGCCTCTGGGCTGGGGCACACTCTCTGTTCTTCCATGTGCATTAAATTGTGTAGCTCTTCCACTTTCCTAATCCGTGTCCGTGGAAAAAGCCCTCTAAACCACCAGCTGAACCTGGAGGAGGCTGCTGCCTGTAAGCTGAGTGCCAGCAGACTCCTGACAACTGGAAAAAGTCTTATCTCACTGTCCTTAATTTTTTAATTGGATTTAAAGTCCCCACCTGTTTTATTCCAGCTTAAATTGCAGACTGCTGAAATTCAGTTGGTTATTTACTGGGCATAATTCTGTGTGGTTTAACCCCTTCAGATTAACCTTAACCTTGCCAGTCCCAGCCACCAATTCTGAATCAGGGTATCTGCTCTGTGAGCACCTGCTCTGAGGCTTTGCAACCAACTGACAGATTTTGTTTGGAAACACTGGGGTTGTTTCCTGGAGTAACAATTGCTGGAATTCCAGTGCACAGGGGATGGGTTTACAAACAGAGGTGTGACAGAAGTTGGTGTCAAAACTCATCAAAATGGGGTAAAGTTGAGTGCTGGACACCTCTTAGTTGCCTGGTTTGTCACTGAGGCTTCCTCCCTGCTTCCCAGCTGGAATCCAGAGTGGAGTGTGGCAGGGAGATGTCCCAGCTGACCCTGGGACTGAGAGCTGCCCTGGCTGCTGCCAAGGACAAGGGGGATGAGTGTAATTAAATAACTCAGTTTGCTGTGAGGAGGATTTATAGCCTCAGCCTCAGACAGCACAGTTGTTGTTACCCATTAGAATCTGGGCTTAATGCCCTCCCTCGCTGTCCTACAGAATTTCAAAGTGCCTGGTTTATTTAAATTGATAGATTCACTCCTATTGCATTCCTCCCCTCCTTCCAAATCGAGGGGTTGGATTAATTCTTCTGCATGAGTCTGTTCTGTGCTGCTGGCTCAGCAGCTGTGTGTCATTGGCTGCTCTCAGCAACCAAAAAGAAATGCTGATGGAATCTGCCTGCTTTTGTTCACAGAAAGATGAGCCAGATGCTTTTAAAGAATTGGGAACAGGCAACAGAATTGCTACTTGGTTGTTTTATGTAAGTGATACATTTCTGCCATCTGTCACTGCGTATTCTATACCATGGAATGATTTAATTCTGCTTTTCTTTCATTCTTTTTTACCGAAGGGACTTGCCAGTGAAGCAGCCACTAACTTTGGGTTAATACATATGGGGGGGTCTTCTTACCCAGACTTTGTGGTTCTTCCATGTGTCTTAAGGAGGATTTTCCCCCCAGATTTGAGCATTAGCTTAAATTATTTGCCTGCCTGTTTATTTTTGTATCTGCATCGGTGTTTACAGCATGTTCACAGCCTCAACACTCGAGTGGGAGGGACAAGGCTGGGACTGCACTGGGAACAGAGGGGGTTTGGCCTTCTTAAGGGATTTACCTCAAAATTAAACTTCACTTTCACTACTAAAAAGTGAGATTTTATCAGCCTGAACTCACCTGTCCTTCCCCACCTGTTCAGATGAGTGATGTGTCAGCAGGGGGAGCCACGGTCTTCCCTGAAGTGGGAGCCAGCGTTTGGCCCAGAAAGGTGAGCAGGCTTGATCCAGCAGATAAATCCACTCCTCCCCACCTACCCACACAGAACAGAGCTTGAAAATGAATCTCTAAAATAACTGTAAGCACCTCTGTGCTGTCACAACAGTGCTATGATTTTCCTTAAGTGCAGCAACTGGAGCTGTGTTGGTGATTCCAAGGGCCCTGATATTCCATGTGTGGATGCAAATGCAAAACATTTAAATACTCCAAAACACATCTTGAAAATACTCAGATCTGTGAGTTGCTTTAATCTTGAGGCATCTGTAGGAAATTTTCCTGTCAGATTTTTCCTTCAAGCAAGGTTTGCCTTTGCTGCCCTGCTGTTCAGCTTTAGTAAATAATCTTGGCTCTCTTAAACTCGTCAGGAATTGAATGAAACTGGCTTAGGACTTTTTAATAAAAAACTAAGAGACAAGCATACAATAAGTCAAAGGAGACTTATTCCTAAGAATAAGAATATGGAAAAGAGCCCTTTAAAAGGAGGATCTGAAACACAAATGCACCTACCTTTGCCTTAGTGTGTGTGGTACAGAGCACAGGGCTGAGTGTCCCTTGCATTCCCAGGGAGCAGCTGTGTGCTGGTACAATCTCTGGTGTGACACTGTGTGTGTCGTACAGAGCACAGGGCTGAGTGTCCCTTGCATTCCCAGGGAGCAGCTGTGTGCTGGTACAATCTCTGGTGTGACACTGTGTGTGTCGTACAGAGCACAGGGCTGAGTGTCCCTTGCATTCCCAGGGAGCAGCTGTGTGCTGGTACAATCTCTGGTGTGACACTGTGTGTGTCGTACAGAGCACAGGGCTGAGTGTCCCTTGCATTCCCAGGGAGCAGCTGTGTGCTGGTACAATCTCTGGTGTGACACTGTGTGTGTCGTACAGAGCACAGGGCTGAGTGTCCCTTGCATTCCCAGGGAGCAGCTGTGTGCTGGTACAATCTCTGGTGTGACACTGTGTGTGTCGTACAGAGCACAGGGCTGAGTGTCCCTTGCATTCCCAGGGAGCAGCTGTGTGCTGGTACAATCTCTGGTGTGACACTGTGTGTGTCGTACAGAGCACAGGGCTGAGTGTCCCTTGCATTCCCAGGGAGCAGCTGTGTGCTGGTACAATCTCTGGTGTGACACTGTGTGTGTCGTACAGAGCACAGGGCTGAGTGTCCCTTGCATTCCCAGGGAGCAGCTGTGTGCTGGTACAATCTCTGGTGTGACACTGTATGTGTTGTACAGAGCACAGGGCTGAGCGTCCCTCCCATTCCCAGGGAACAGCTGTGTTCTGGTACAATCTCTTCCCGAGTGGAGAAGGCGATTACAGCACGCGGCACGCGGCCTGCCCGGTGCTAGTGGGAAATAAATGGGGTGAGTACCTGCCTCTGACCTGAGTCTGGGCTCTGCTGGGGGGTGGCTTGGCTTTATTTTTTCTTTAGACTTCAGAAATTACATTCTTTGTAAAGAAATATATTTACCTCATCTCTCTATGTTAAATATATTTTATATAGTAGCATGTTTCATTATGTGTATAAAGGAAATTAATATTATATCTACTTTAAGAGTAGCTATGTCTACTTTAAGAGTTTTTGTAGCTTTGCAGCCATACTGGAAGGGTTTTTGGTTGGTTTGTTTTTGTAGTTAGACTAACTTCACAGATCTGTGCATGGCAGTGGGGTTGGAATGAGAGACTCTTTTAAGGCCCCTTCCAACCCAAACCATTCTGTGATTAAAACCCTTTAGCAAACTAAGATAATCCTGTGCTTAACTAAAAGCTTGTCTAGAGCATATTTAGCTTCAGCAGAGAGGAGCTGACACGTGCAGTGATGCAGTCCCTTTGTGTCTTTGCAGTCTCCAATAAGTGGCTCCACGAGCGGGGGCAGGAGTTCCGCCGGCCGTGCACGCTGTCGGAGCTGGAATGAGGCAGCCCGGGCTCCTGGGTGCTCAGGGTGTGGGGAATGCACACCCTGCCAGTTTACAGTGACTAACAAACACTCCACTACAGGTTCACCCCACCCAGCTCAGCTGTGGACAGGACAAACGTGCTTTTGGTTCCCTCCAAATCTCCCCCAAGGTTTATCAACAGAAAATATTGAGGTTGACAAGTATTACTGAAAAAAAAGGACAAAATACAGATAAATATAGATGAGGGCCACAACTTACAGCGGTGTTGTGTGTGGTGTTCCTGTCACCATCATCCCTCTGAGCAGTGTGGGCAGCCTGGGGTTGTCTGGAGTCTTCCTCACTGCCAGGCTTAGGGCAGGATCATTGCCTGGGAGGGCTCCCTTCTAAGGAATGCTGAATTAAACCCATTCCTATTCCTCAATTCCCAGACACTTGACTCTTTGCTTTCCTAGAGTGCCTGACCACTGCAGGCTTACTTTGCTGGAAAACAGGTTATTATCATGTTTTATCCTGATTTTCCACTTCCACAAAAGCCCCACTTTTTAAACTTGTCTTCCTTCTCAGCCTTTGTGGAGAATTTGGCTCTCTTTGTGGAGAATATGAGCCAGCAGTTCCACAGGCAGTCAGGATGCTTCCACAGTGTCAGAGCAGCCTGGGAACACCCACAGCCCATCTCCCCTCCTCTTTCTGCAATGTTTGTCCACAAGAACAAATGCTGCTTTTGTTCTGTCCTGGCAGCCAGCTCTTCCCTCTGCTCCTCGGGCAGCAGGGATGGGGATGTTCCCATCTTCATTAATCAAAATTGTCGTGCCTTAGGACACTGGAATTTCAAATTGGTTCTGAGACTTCAGGTGCTGAGGTAACACAGAGTCCTCACAGAATGCTCCCTGTCCTTTTTCTCCTCCCAGCTCTCGAGGTTTCAGGAGAAACTCTCAGCCTATTTATAGTCCTGAACCTTTTTTAGATGCAGGCTCACTTTCCTGAACCCTTTCCCTTCCACAGGAGGATTTTAGCAAAATATCCAAATATCTCAATAGCACGAGGACAAAAATCAAAGGAAGCTGCACCTGCCTCTACCTAAACAGTCCAATTTTCTGGATGATGATGATTTTACTGAATTTAGGGGTCAAGCCTGAAGTCTTTACCAAGGGAAAAATTCCAATTTTGGTTAATTGGATTTTCTGCCTCAATAAAATCTTGACACTTGAGCCAAAACTTACAAAACCTATTGTTAAATGTGCTAGAAATACCTCTGGATTACTGGGAATGCAGTTTAAGGTACTATAGTTGGAGGAACTGCATACTTTCAGAAGACACTTTAAAAGGTCTTTGCTGGAAAATAATTGTTGAATTTCTACTGAGCCTGGTAGCAGTGGGACCCACAGAACTGCCCCTCCTTAGCCCTGCACCTCCCTGAATTTTGCCTGGCTTTTGGCAGCTGGAAAACAAGGTCCATCCATAAAGTGAGAACACAAAGTCTGCACAGTCCCATCTGTCCTGCTCATTTACCAAGAGCAGGAGCTGATGTAAATAAATTCACCCCAGAACTGAATTAGCAGAGCTGATCTTCGAGCCCCAATTTGTAATAATTAAAAAAACCCCCAGACCTGTAAGATTTGTGCCTACCTGAGTTTTCTCACTTTTTTTTTTCTCTTGCTCTTCCTATCCGTGGTTCTCTCTTTTCCCTTTCCCTTCTCTTATTTTGTTAAGCTCCAAAAAGTTAACCATGGCTGCAGGTACCTCCCACCATGTCCCTGCAAGCAAAGGGGACAATGAACAGTGGGAACAGTTGGGAATCCTGCCTTTGAGGCATCCATAAATGCTGGTAGGGAAGCCAGTCCTACCTAGTAAAGGAGCACAGAACAAAACCCCTGTACTGCCATCAGGAACAGGTATGGAAAACGCCTGCATTTGCTCTTCATGTCCCATCTCTGTTCAACACTCACCAAAGCATGAAAAAAAGCCAGAGATGGGGAATTTTGTTCAGCAGTTCCCTCCCTCACCTCAATACCAGTGCGTGCTTGCGGTGTTAAACAGCATCAGTCTCAGGCATTGCTTGGGGAGTACAAATGTTCTGGTGCACGACTTTTTAAAGCAGTGAACCACTCACAGATAATTCTTCAGGAAAGAATTTTCTGCTTTTGACAGTAGAAAATTTTACTTGGTTAAAGGAGAAAAAAAATCTCTCAAGATTGAATCTCCAGTCTGCTGGGACACATCAGGAACGTTCCAGATTATGACAACAGGGTTGGCTTAGATTTTTAAACTGCAGACAATCCTTATTTCCTCTCCCTCCACTGCAGTGGTGTCCATGTATCCAGTGCTGACTGTGTAAGGGATTACACTGGTGCTGCTGCTTCTGCCTTATCCCATCATTTCTCAGAGGGCTGTTGGATCCCCATCGTGGCTCCTGTGTGAATCTAGTTTTGTATTAAACATGATTGAAAACTGTCTGGGCTCACAGTGACTGACAACTGCCTTACTGTTACCTTTTTTGTAATAAAATTTTTAATGTAAAAAAAAAGTGAACAGGCTTAAAATAAAAGCCACTGCCATTAGCAGTGAGAAATCCTCCACATCCAACTCTCCTTGTATGTGGCTGCCATAAATCTGATCACACAGAGTTTTATCACCAGAGGTTTATCACCATTTGTGGAAACCAAGCTCCTCTGTTTCCCTTCAGCATCTCACAGGGCAGGTGCAGGAGCTGCTCCTACCCCAAATTCCTGTTCAACACTAAACTTGTGTCTCCACTGGGAGCACTCAGCACTAAAGGGCTGCAAGAGGGGAGGGCAGATAATGCTGGGCTGAAAGCAGGATCAGCTGTTGAGGATCTCTTTTCCAGGAGGGGCAAATCTATTTTGTGAAGCGAGAAAGTCAAACAACCACTTACCCTGGAATGGTTCTAGGGAGGGGAATAAAACACCAGAGACTCCAAGAGCACAATAAACTCACATGTGGGAAGGTCAGGCTGGCCTCTTCCATGACCAAAACCTCTGGGGTCTGTACACCACAGCCCTCCCTGGGCTTCACCCTGCAGAGCAGTGGAGCTTGTGCTTAATTCCCATCATCAGGAACCTGCAAAAAGCACAGCAGGGGCTGTTGAGGGGCCTGGATTCTTCTGCCTGTGGAACGGAGCTGCCTGGGAACACCCACAGCCCATCTCCCCTCCTCTGCAGGGAGGGCACTGCCCCAACACAGCTGATGTGAGCACACGTTTGAAATAAGCCTGAGGAGCACTGTTTGATTTTGGAAAGGTGAAGGGGTTCCCTCCCCAGCTACCCTGTGCTGCTGAGCTGCTGCCCTGCCCCTGCCCAGAGGATCAGCCCTGTCCCACCCCAAGCAGTGACTTCCCACCATCCTACCTGGGTCCCTGGGGCTCTTCTGCCACAGCTGCAGCTGAAGGGTGACCGTGGGGGTCACCAGCAGGGGAGGAACCCAACAAGGGTAAGGATCACTGCAGCTGCAGCTGAAAAGGCTGAAAAGGTCAGAGATAGAGAGAAATGCCTGTGAATGTCACAGGGCAGGATAAGCTGAAGAGAAAGGAAAGGGTCTGACAGGATCATGGAATCAAAGACTGGTTTGGGTTGGAAGGTATTTAAAACTCATCTAGTTCCACCCCCTGCTATGGGAGGGATGCCTTCCACTATCCCAGGCCTTGTCCAGCCTGGCCTTGGACACTTCCAGGGATCCAGGGGCAGCCACAGCTCTACTGGGCAGCCTCCTCAGGGCTTCTCCACCCTCACAACATAGAAGTTCTTCCCAATATCCCCATCTATCCCTGCCCTCTGTCAGTTTGATGCCCTTCTCCCTTGTCCTGTCACTCCAGCCCTTCTCCAGCTCTCCTGGAGTTCCTTTAGGCACTGGAAGGGGCTCTGAGGTCTCCACACTTTTCTGTTTTCCAGCTGAACAATCCCAGTTCTTCTAGCCTTCCCTCCCAGCAGAGCTGCTCCATGCCTGTGCCCATCCTGGTGCCTCCCCTGGGCTCTCTCCAGCAGCTCCAGGTCCCTCCTGTGCTGGCCCCAGGGCTGGGGCAGCTCTGCAGGTGGGGTCTCAGCTGAGCCCAGGGGCAGAGGGGCAGCACCCTCTCTACAGCTGGGGGAAGGCAGCACAAGGGATCTGCCCAGGGACTCCCAGAGAGCGGACCTGCCCACACCCTTGAGCTCTGCTCCCTTAGGGAGGGGGTCTTTAACCACCCCAGCCAGCCTCTCCCGGCTGCCGGACTCTGACCTGCAGGAGAACTCGGAGAACTCGGGGATTTCACCATCGACCCGCAGCTCTCTCTCCTCCCCATAATCAGTGACTCAGCTGGCTCCCAAGCCGGGCTTTGGAGCAGCCACGGATCACCCACTAACCTGAGCCACCAGCTGCCTCTTCCCCCGGCTAAACATCCACCAGCAGCTCCCTGAGCCAGCCAAAGCCGATGGAAAAGGAGCTCGGTCCCTCTATCCCACGTCCTCCCCAGCAGAGTGGCACGGGCAGAATCCTGACACAGCCACGACGCGCTGGGAAGGAGGAATGCAGCACAGGAGCTGCAGCTCGGCTCCTGATGCGGAGCCAAGAGGGCTTTTCCAGCTCCATCTGGGATGGGGCTCATTGCCACAGGCGCGGGGACACCGGACGCAGGGACAGGACGGGTGTAGTCCCCTCTCCCTCCCAGCCCAGGAGCGCTGCCAGGAGCCTGCAGTGTCCCGGGAACGCGTGACTCACCGCCGCTCTATATTTAAGCATTACGGAGGCAGGAATGAATGCACGCAGTCAGGAGCTGCCTATCCCGAGGTCAGCACCAGGCTCAGGAAGCATTTGTCAGAGTTCACCACCGTGGCAAAAAGCATCTGCACCCCTTAAATCTTCAGAGAGAGAAAAGCTGGCGCAGGGAAGGGGGTTTTGTAACTGCAGCGGGTCAAAGCCAGACCAGAGAACCTGCGGGGTCCCACTGTGCACATCCACAGCTCCTCACTGCTGCAGCTGCTGAGCCACTCCCCGAGGGAAAACTGGAGGTCACTTTTACCCAATCCTACATTTTTCCTGCTCTTCAGATCTTGCAGTCTGGGTGCAACTGAGATATTTGCAGCTGGACTGAAAAGCTCTCAGGAGACTGGCTCGGGGAGGGAAGGAAGGAAGCAGAAGGAAGGAAGAAAGGAGAGTGGCTCATCCCCGGGGCAGGGCAAAGGGGCTGCCACGTTTTGGAAAAGCAGTAAACTGCTTTTTACTCACCAACCTTTGCTTCAGGATCAGTGACAAACTAACAGGAAAGTTTCTGACTCCTCTTTACTCAGGCTCTGCCCTCTGCCAGCTGCTCCCTCCCCGCCCTGTTCAGCTTTCCCAATTCCAATTGATTTTGGAATTTGCCTGGGTGCTGCAGAGCCACCAGCTCCAGGCTGCATGCCCTGCCCATGCCACATTCCCTGTGGTTTGCCTCCTCTGCAGTCCTGCCAGCATTTTTCCCCTCTCTCTTTGCCTTCAGCAGAACATGAATCAGTCAGCAGGGACCGAGGGATGACAAAGAAAGCTGTGTTCTGGAATTGCCTCCAGAACAACCCTAAAAGGCTCTACATAAAAGCAGGACACTATGCACAGACACCCAGAGGCTCTTACACATTTCCAAGCTAGTCCCCAATAGCTGGTTTGCTCTTTTTTACATTAATTTCTGCCAGGCTGTTGGCAAATGCTGGGAGCACTGGGACTGTGATCTGGAGTGTCAGGCAGGGCAGGGACTGAACCAGCAGAGACATGAAGGATCCACTCACTGCAAGACACAGCATGGGATTCTTGAATCAGTGCCACTGACAACAAATTCCAGGGATCATTTCCACCCATGACTGACAGAAGAGTCCCCAGCATGGTCTGAACAGCAGGAGAGGCCCAAGCTCTCCAGTGCTCCTGCAGGGAAGCCCTCACTTCCCCAGCACCCCCTCTGCCATGTGCCAGGGTGACACAGATGTCACAAAAGGCTTACTCGAGGCAGGGATTTGCTGATTCCCAAGCTGCCAACCTCCCTTTCCCAGTGTTCTCTGCATCTGGGTTTATCTCCCCAAAGGCAAAGCTGGTTTGAGGCTCCCCTGGGAGCTCCTGCACTCCTAAATGTCCCCTCACCCAAAAAGTCAGCCCTGGCAGTCATGGGCTTCAGAACAGGTGGAAAAAGCAGGCAGCAGCTGCCTCTGGCTCCACACCATTGCACAGGAGAGGCACTAACCAGCTTGTTTGTTCCCCCTTTCTCTGACTTACCTGTCTAAGAAACCAAGACTTGGCTGTGGTTCCTCCTCCTTATCCCATGTCTGGAGCTCATCACCCAGGGCCATGTGCAGAGACACAGACAGTGCCATGGAGCTCTGGCCCAGAAGCAGTAATGCAATGGGGCTAAACTTCCTGCAAAGCAATAAAATGCCAGAATTTGCATTTGTGTTTGGCATAGATTTGAAAGCTCCTCCTGGGAGGCAGTGCTGTGCTGGGGCACATCTGAAAAGCTTTCTAAGAGCAGCCAGAACCTTCCCACACCATTTCCCTTCTCTATTCTTCGTGAGTGGCTTGCTTTGTCTTTTGCTGTTGGTGTTAATTTGGTTGCTTTCTTTTTAATGAGCAACTTTGAACCCTCCACCAGCTGAGAAGGACCCTGGGTCCAGGCAGGCCTGTCCCGCTCCAGAGCCAGGAGCTGCAGGTGTCCCACAACCCATTCCCTGGCTCAGGTCTCAGCGCCAACCTTTCCTCCTGGGTCACCTGTGCTACGCTTAACTTACATTACACAGGAGCTGTAACAAGCAGCCCTGCAACATCAGCCACATCAAAGGCAATACTCACCTACCAACTGATCCTGGAACTGGCGGTGATGCCAAGGAATTGCCCTGAATGTAATGCTTGTCCCAAACTTCTCCAAGCTGCTGGATCAACCCCTCCGAGGCTCCGTGGGCCCTTGGGATTTGCTAGGAGCAATACAGCCAGCAGGCGGGCTGGGTGAAGGTCTCATCCCACCCCTCCCTGTGCCCAGGAGGCCTGGGGAAAAGGCAAGGGGTGCTCCTCAGCCTGCCTGAGCAGCACAAATATTGGACAGAGAAATACTCTTCACGTCCCAGCAGGCTGGGGAGGGAGTGCAGTGCCCTGGGGAGAGAGAACCCGCTCAGGGGTGAGGGAGGGGTCCCTCCTGGGGAGCTGCAGCCATGGGGACCGAGCTGTCCCAGCGGGATTGTGCAAACTCCCAGCTCCGGGAGCTGAACTCGCTCCGTATCTCGGCGCTGCACTTTGCCCCCGGCTGCCGTGACCTCACGCCGGCTCCCCGGGCAGCGTTTAAAGTCCAGGCAGAGCGGTGCCGCTGCCTCCTGCCCAAGCAGCTCATCCCCGCCGCTGCCCCTCGGCCTGCCCGGCTCGGGCCCGGGCCTGCAGCATGCGGCTGCTGCTGCGGGCAGCGCTCCTGTGCCTCACCCTGCGCCTGGGGCACGGCTCCGAGGAGGCAGCGCCCGGCAGCCCCGGCCAGCAGGACTCCCAGGCAGTGTCATCCTACTCCGACTGGGGCATCGACACCATCCGGGATGGCTTTGAGACGGTGAACAGCTACTTCGACTCCTTCTTGGAACTGCTTGGGGGGAAAAACGGAGTCTGTCAGTACCGCTGTCGATACGGTAAGTGAACCTCACTGCTGCTGGCTCCTCTCTCCTCGCCCTTTCCCCTCTCTCCCTCTCCTTTCCTGCGGCCACGAGCAGCTCCTCCTACCCAGGAGCTGCCCCCGGCAGAGCTCAGGGTCACAACTCCTGTGCCAGTGCCAGCACAGGGACACTGAGCCCCCTTCCCCAACAGAAGCCAGCTCTCCAAGGCACCGCACACAGGACAGCAGGGGAGGATGGAGCCTTCCCTGCCAGGGCACACAGGTACCAGCTGGGAGGGCACACAGCACCCAGGCTGGGAGGGCACACAGCACCCAGGCTGTGAGGGCACACAGTACCCGGCTGTGAGGGCACACAGTACCCGGCTGTGAGGGCACACAGGTACCCGGCTGTGAGGGCACACAGCACCCAGGCTGGGAGGGCACACAGTACCTGGGCTGTGAGGGCACACAGTACCCGGCTGTGAGGGCACACAGCACCCGGCTGTGAGGGCACACAGTACCTGGGCTGACCCGCTGCCCGGAGCCTGGCACAGCACAGGGAGGGGAGGCTGAGCCAGCTGCCCTAATCTCAGCAACCTTCGGAGTGTCCTTATCCAGCAGCTGTGAGCTGGCCACTGCCGAGGGCTGCAGGAGGAGAGATAACAGCGGGACAAACCACACGTCACCGGGAGGAGCCTTTAGTGCTCAAGGCAGAAGGAGGCAGCTCCTGCTTGCTTTGGAATTCACTTTTTGGTGGTTTACCAAAAAGGGTTAGTTTGGCTTGTCCTGGGCGCAGGATGAAGGGGGTGACATCTTCGGGAGGGCAGGGCAGGGCTGCAGTCTGTGGGGTGACAGGGCCACAGGCAGCACTGGCCATCATGGTACCTGTAGGAATGACCTGCTTAGGAACCAGGCAGGAGTTTTCCCACAGATTGTATCCTCTCCTCAGCCTCCTACAATTGTCCCACAGCAACATCTTGTCCTGTCACCTCAGCCTGCCCAGCCAGAGCTTCACCCCACACCCCTAGTGACCACCTGGGAAAGAAGCTTCTGAGCACAAGGGATTTCAACCCCTCTCCTCCCCAGAGCATTATTTTTCACGGACAGAGTCAATGCTTTGGGGAGACCCCACTGACTCTGTCTCAGTCTGTATAGATCCCATGGACCTCCTGCTCTTCCCAGGCCAGCAGCCAGGCCACTGGGACAAAGAGATGCTGCGGGGCTAGGACCTCAGCTCCCTGTCAGGGGGGGAGGTTAAAATCAGTCTGAAAGTTGCTGAGTTGTTTTGTTTCACAAATAATGTCACAGAACCATAGAACAGGCTGAGTTGGAAGGGACCCATCAGATCACTGAGTGCAACTCCTGGCCCTGTGCAGGACACCCCAAGAGTCACACCCTGTGCCTGAAAATGTTGTCCAGACACTCCTGGAGCTCTGGTAGCCATGGGACCACTTCTCTGATGAGCCTGGAAGTGCTCACAGTGCTCAACCACCCTCTGGGTGAAAAACCTCTTCCCAACATCCATCTAATGTGTATAAGGTATCCTCCCCCTCCTGCCAGCTCCGCTCCCCAGGCCCCACACTGAGAACAACCAGGGAGCAGCAAGCCAGGAACCTCAGCCCAGTGGGATGGAGGAAGCCAGGTACCCCAGCCCATCACCACAGCCCCACAGTGGCCCTGCTCCCTCAGCCTGGGGGTCCCTCAGCCTCCCTGCAGCAGCTCAGGAGGGCCTGTCTGGAGGAGGTGGTCCCCAGACCCCCCAGCACTCAGGATGAGCTTATCAGGCAGCCTGTCTCATGCTCACGGTGTGGCAGCCCCAGGCCATGTGTGTGAAAACCTCCTAAAAGTCCAGTCCATGCTCCAAATTCAGAGCAGAAAGGGACTTGCCCTCCTTAATGTAGAGACTGAAACCCCTGGCAGTGGGAAAACTGTGGCTGGGACTGCAGTGTGCCTGAGGCAATGCTGGTACTTAGAGCTGGTTTCAGGGAGGCTCAGGACTCACCACACCATGCAGGAGTTACTGCTTTTGGACACATCCAGGGGGCTCTCCCTGCCTGTCCTTGTGAAAAGCATCTCCAGAGAGCAGCACAAATCCCTGCTGGCATCCCAGGAGCCCCTGCATCTTACAGGAGCAGTGTTTTACCTAGAAAGGAAAACAAGCCCATTGCTAGCCCAGTTCTCATCCTCTGCTGAACAGCTCATTAATCACTGCCTGAAGGAGGACACTACTGAAATGCTGCCCACGTGGCTCCAAGGGGCTTGCTAGACCCTTCCAGGACCATTTGTCCTTGCTAATCTCTGGCGCAGACGTTGCAAACTGTGAGAGGAGAGGATGCCAGGATGGTCCCAAACCAGTGAGATCCAGTCCTTGCTCAGAAGGATGAACACAAACCATCTTTGTGCTGAATCAGAGCCTGGTTGCTTTTTCTCCCCAGGCATGAAACAAAAATTATTCCTTCTACTTATTTTAATTTCAGCCAAGAGATACCAATAACAGCTTATTTTGCCACAGTAAAGGTCAGGACTCACCTGTGATTGCCACATCCATCTTCAGCTGAGCACATGGCTGTTCCAGCTGTAAGACTCTCCTGACTTTTCAGCAGCTACTGAGGTCTGAAAACAACCAACTTGATGGATGAGTCCCTTAAATCAGGACATTAGGGTTACACTAGCATTTACTGGCAAATATACTCCTGCTTACAAAGTCTCACTGGGCATCTCAGGGGAAACAAACAGCCTGAGCTGGGAGTGAAGCCCTTGCAGCTTCCTCCTGGCCATGCAAGACTTCACTGCTCTGCTCAGCATTTGGTCCTGAAGGGCTTCAGATGAGGGGGCACCTCCAGGCTGTGGGAAAAGAGCCTTCAAAGCCCCTGGAAAAGAGCCTTCAAAGCCAGGCTCTCTCCAACAGGGCTCACAAAGCTGGGTGTGTGCAGGCACCTCTGCTCAAAGCCTGCCTGCCTGGGGCACACAAACAACAATGGACCACCCAAAAGTGCAAGGAGCCCTGAGACCATCCATTCACCCAAAAATACACTCACTCCCCCTGCCAGTGTCCCAGCACTGCAGTGCCTGAGACCTCCTGCATTGCCAGCAGCTGCTCCAGCCAGCTGGCTGCTTTCCAGCCTCTTGGAACAGCTACAACAGCCTGGGGGAATCAAAATGCATCAGGGAAACTCAACTTCAGTTCTAGGGCTGTGGCAACAAGGCAGTGGCCTGAAATGTATCTTCTTGCCTGTGAGGATGGGCAAGCAATAAATGATAACAGGAGCACTGAGTCAATGCTTGTAGAGGGCAGGAAGGCCTGATATTCCTGTTTTGCTTTTGCTTTCCTGTTACGTACAAAACAAGATATGGAAGAGAGGTTAATTGTGGTGCCTTGCACTTGACCTAGCTGAGAAAGAGTACAAAGGGGCACTTTATAAGTTTTAAAGCTCTGTTTTGCAGAGAGGAGGGGACAGGTTTCCTACGAGGGCTTATCCTGAAGGCAGTTTGATGTTTTATGGATCAGCACAATCCTTATTTACCTTAGGGTTTTTTTCCTCAGGACAGCTTTCTAGAACATTATAATAGCTGTGGCTTCAGCTGAATTGAAGATCTGGAAACACAGCTATTTTTGGCTGGGATCTGGATAATGCAGATAGAACTGGATAACTGGAGGATTTTAAAGGTCCCATCCAGCCCAAGCCATTCTATGATTCTATGATCTCCACATCCCCAAAAATCTCACTCTTACTCAGACTTGCCATCTTATCCCATTCACTGCCAGTGTGCTGCAGGAACAGAATTTTTACAACCAATATTACAAGCAAGTCACTCAAATTTGACTCCATCCTGCAAAACCCACAGCGGATTTTGAACTTTCCTCTGCCTCCTGCATCAGTTCAGGAACACTTGAATTCTGAGTCCCAGCTCCCACTCCCTTCCAAAAAACCATCAAGGCTCTTTTGGAAGAGGAAGATTGCCTGTTGGCATCTCACAGCTGGACAGCATTTCAGTTTGTAATTTATTTGTAGCAAAGCTGTTATTTAAGCAATACAGCTCTGGCAAAGTTTAATTGAGAGGTGCTGGGAACACTCCTACATAAGGCCCTCTGAGGTTTTTGGCTGCAATGCCTTCCCAAGGGCACAGCAGATTTATGGTTGAATTAACTACTGGCATTTTAGGTACCTGAACAGAAAAATGGGAAAAGTGTCTTAAATAATTCCTGGTGCTGACAAGAAGCAAGAAGTGGAAATGGAGTTTAAAAGAACCCAACCCTGCCTTGAAGGGCTGAATTAGATCCATTTTATGTCTATATAAATTCTCTAGCCTTGCTCAGGGAAGCAGAAACTTAACCCTTGATGTGACAGGCTTCAGAAGGCCCAGCTCACAGGAGTTTTTGTTGGAGCATTCCTGCATTTTATGTTTTCCTAGAGCAGGGACAGGACCCAGGGAATGGCTGGAGCTATGTTGAAGCAGGGTTAGGTTGGATATCAGGAAAAGGTTCTTCCCCCAGAGGGTGGTCGAGTACTGAACAGGCTTCCCTACAAAAATCAGATTAAATGCTGCTGGAAGGTACTGCTAGAGCTGGCTGTGAGCTGGACTCCTCCTACATTGGGTAAATAATTATTCACAGAGGGAGTTCTTGCTCCTTTATGCATATTAAGAAGCAGACTGAGGAAGGTGCAGAGATTAAAGGAATAGAAATAATTTTGCAAAACATGGCAGTGCATTACCATGGGCAGAAAATGGACCAAGAAGACCTGCTCAGAGCAAGATCAGACATGCAAGGTCTGGCACAGTCTGGGGGACAGCCACACCACACCAACAGTCCAAGAATGAACTGAGGATAGAAAGAAACCCCCTTGCCAAGCTAGCACTGTAAGCAGTAGTGTTTGGGGATGCAGACCAAAGGGGAGCTGCCTGTCACTCCTTGCTTTTTGGACCTAGTCTTGGAAAGATCAGCTTTCCTAACATTTGTCCTCTCTTTTCTTTCCCAGGGAAGGCTCCCATGCCACGGCCTCACTACAAACCCCAAGAACCCAACGGCTGTAGCTCCCATTTTCTGGGGCTCAAGGTACCTGAAATTGTATGTACTGTCCCACCCACCAACCCCACAGGATGCAGCTCTCCATCACATCACCAGCTCATCATTCTGAGCAAGGAAAAGGATGGGCTGGGCAGCTTGGTGACAATAACCCATGTGCACACAGTAACACCTGAGTGTATCCTCCACCTCTTCCCACACTTTTTGCCTTTGCCAAGCACTGAATGAAATCCAGAGGCTTTAATACTGCACCTGCTCGTTATCTTAAAGGCAATTAATGAACATATTGGAATCACCAGGAAAAGCCTTCCCAGGAGGCTCTCAGAGCAGGGATTCCTATTTAGCTCATGCATTATTGCTGCCCATGGAGTCTGTAGCAATTAGGCAGATTCCTGCTCTGACAACCCCTCTCTTTGCAGCCCATTTTTCCTGTTGGTTTTAATTCCTGAAACTCTATTTCACTGCAAACCTTGTGGGCATTTCTGTGGTGCCATTTCTGTACCCAGGCAATCACAAGTGTGATGAAGGAACAATTCATCTCCTAAATTTTACATGAGGAAGGGCAAAAAGAGGAATAATTCATAAGAAGCTAACAAGTCCAGTCTCTCCAGGAGACAGGCCTTCTGCCCCATCACCCCCAGCTAAGCTTACAGGGAGCAGAACTCCCCTGACCATGCTGTGCTGGTCCTTGGCATCAAGTGTATCTCTGAGAAATAAGACATTAAAATACTTGTGACATGTTAGGCCAAAAAGCAAGAACTTGTCAGGTTGTGGGAAAAAGAGGAAAGAAGTAAAGAGGCCTTTGCCACTGTTGGCAAGGACATGGAGCTCTCTGACAAATGAGAACTAGAAAATGGTCATGGAGGGGCTGTTTCCCACCTCTCTGCCAAACACTGATTCCCTGGGATACAGAGAGGAGAAGAGAATGTGATGTAGCCCTCACTGAGCCTGCACCACTGACACCACTGGGCTGCTCCCTCACCCTTCTTTACACTCCTCCTGCTGCCTGGCTCTCAGGAATAGCTTCTGGAAAAGGAGCCAGCTGGGCTCTGCAGCACCTCACCGCGTCACAGCTGTGTGAGCTGAGGCCAGGACTCAGCCAAGGGACACCTCTTTTGTCTTTCCCCAGCTAGACTTGGGCATCCCTGCCATGACCAAGTGCTGTAACCAGTTGGACATTTGTTATGACACCTGTGGGGCCAACAAGTACCGCTGCGACGCCAAGTTCCGCTGGTGCCTCCACTCCATCTGCTCCGACCTCAAGCGCAGCCTGGGCTTCGTCTCCAAGGTGCAAGGTAAGATCCTGCCTCACATCCCCTGTGCAGGGAGCCCCTTCCTTGCCAAAAAGAAGCAAAACTCTGCAGTAGGGAGCAGCATCTCTGTCCTGCACTTGTCACAGGCGGGTGAGAACACAGAGATCTGCCCCCTCTGCCACACACTTCTGTCCCAAGGCTGGAGATTTATGGTTATTTACATTTAGAAAGCATTACAGTGTGTGAAAAAAACCACAAACAACACTGGAAGTAATTCCTTCAAAACTTGGAGGCACTCCCAGACAGTTCAAACACCTTCATGGGATACCAGAATGCCTTCCAGGGCCATGAAGCACACACTGAAACCTGTACATGGCCAGGGGCCAGCAAAACTGAGAGCCAAGGACACGGCTCTCAGGGATTTGCTCACAGATAAGAGATGATGATGGCACCAGGGACACACCAGGCTGAGTGGTGGCTGAGCCACTGCAGGCAGCTCAGGATGGCTCAGAAGTGCTAGCAAGTTCTAGTGAGTTCAAGTGCCACCCTGGTTTTGCCTAATTTAAAAAGCCTCAGCCTGCAAGTCTGAGAAGAACTTCTTTGGTAACCTCTGCTGATGTCCTGCTCTAAGGTATCCTTAAATATGCATTTGTTTACCAAAGGTGCAGCCTCATTAAGACACATGGGAAGTCTGCATGACATCAGTAGATGTCTGTAGATGGCTTCCTACCTGGTCACAGATAAATTCATGGAAAGAGTGCCCAGGCCAGCAAGAGAAATCAAAGACGTGGACTGAGACAGAAGTGCTACAGGCTGAGCACAGCCAATCCTTCATGGTCACCCTTATCAACAACTCCTCATGCAGCCAACTTCTTCCCATCTCTTCAGAGTTTCCACTTTTTCGTATGATTCCTTCTTGCTCTCTGCTTGCAGCAGGAAAGCAAACCCAGATCCTAGGCAGTTAAGGTGGAGCAGAGCCCACACTCCTGGGCTGAGCCAAGCCACCTCTGCCAGGCAGGAGTAGATTCCTCCAGCATCTCTATCCTGGCTGCTGTAGGAGGCACAGGTAACACCAATGAACCTCTGAGCCATCCTCCCCTCACCTTGGGCTCTACAGATCCTGTCCCAGGGCTGCTCTGAGCACCTCCTGTCACAGTCCTCCTCCACAGCCATCTCTTATCTGGTATCCAAAGCCTTGGTTTTCCCACTGACTCACCACAGCCTCTCCAGTGCCTGCCAACTGAGCAGCCTCCTAAGGGAACAGGAGCTCTGAGGTGTTTGGACAGGTTGAGATAAAAGAAAACAGTCCCAAAGGCAAGGCTTTCCCAACTTCATCAAGCATACAGCTATCAGTGTTGGTGCCAGTAAATAAACCCTAAAGATTTATTATTAACCTATTTATTTACTGACAAGCACTTTCAGGGTTGTTTTTTGAGGTGAGGAGGGGCCAGTGGTCAGGCAGTCAGCTGCTCCAGCTGCTGTAGGGTTTTTCATGCTGGCTGGCAGCTGGCATCACAACTCCCAAAAAAGCCTAGAAAGGTTGGTTAATAGTGGCTATAGGCAAAACTGAGAAGAGAAGGAGTAATGTGGAGGCCTCCTGGGAAATCTGTTTGGTAAACAGTGCTGTTTGCAGAGCCCCAGATGATCCATCAACCAGTAGGGCCTCAAAGAGGCAAGAAAGGACGGGTTTAGGGGGGAGAGAAATTACTGCCACCCTGGGGAGAAGATGTGGCCACAGCTCTCTTCACAGAGAGCAGCAGGCACAATTTTTCCCAAGGATTTTTCCTGGGGAAGGCAGTGAGAAGCACAGAGAGAAGAGAAAACAATTCTTATCTCTATTCACTGCTCTTGTTGTTTTGCACATGTGAAATGTGTTATGGTGATTGTTTACCTAAAGTGATTTTTTAATTAGACACTGGTGAAGGTTGTTTTGATTCTTTGACCAATTGGATCTACGTGTGTCGTGACTGCCTGGAGACAGTCAGGGGTTTTTCTTTAGTATCTTTGTAGTATAGTATTTCTTTAATATAGTTTTAGTATAGTATTAGTGTAATATAGTACAGCTTAATAAAGCAATTGTTCAGCTTTCTAAATCATGGAGTTAGAACACATTATTCCCTGCATTGGAGTTACCCTGCATTGATAAGAAGAGAGAAGGGAGCCTCAGGATTTATAAAACTGCAGTTCTCAGAGAGAAAAGACGACAGCCCACGCTTCCAATGGCAAATGCCATGGAGCTCAGTGCAGGGCTGGGGCTGGGGTGCTCGGGGTTGCCTGTCCTTACCTGGCCACCCTGTCCTTCTCCACAGCCTGTGAATCCATGGCAGACACGGTGTTCAACGCTGTCTGGACCCTGGGCTGCCGGCCCTTCATGAACAGCCAGCGGAGCGCCTGCATTTGCAGCGAGGAGGAGCGCGATGAGCTGTGAGCAAGAGCAGCCACCCGGTGTCTGTGAGCCGCTGCCAGCACCCCTCTGCAGCACAGTGACTCCTGTCAGCCCCTGGGATGGGCACCTGGGCTGCTGCCAGTGCCCCTCTGCAGCACAGTGACTCCTGTCAGCCCCTGGGATGGGCACCTGGGCTGCTGCCAGTGCCCCTCTGCAGCACAGTGCCTCCTGTCAGCCCTCGGGATGGGCACCTGGGCTGCTGCCAGTGCCCCTCTGCAGCACAGTGACTCCTGTCAGCCCCTGGGATGGGCACCTGGGCCAAGGCACACATCCACAGCAGCCCTGGGGCAGGGCAGGGCAGGGCGGAGCCAGCCCATGGACAGAGGGCAGCCGTGCCTGCTGCCGATGCAGCTCCACAGCCCCAGCGCCCCTTTCCAAGCCAGTTCTCTCCAAAGCAAGCAGGATGCAGTGCTGCTTATAAACAGGGGACTTACCTTAAATACATACTATTGCCTCCCCCCACCCTGTAACTCTCTAATTTGCAGTGCAAGGCAGTAGGTTTCTGCAAGCCCTGTGAAATTCCCAGTCCATGGATATGCTATGTACGTTTTTGCACCGCTGGTGACAGACTGAAGAGGGGTAATTTGCTTTCAGTACATTGCTCACACCCATCCCTGACACTTTCCGTCCTGTCATTACACACTCTGACAACCCTGCATATTTAAATACTTGGTGGACCCTAAACTGATTTAGGACGTCTGGAGAAATCTTAAGCATGAGTTAAGGAGAAGGGCTTGAGGTGTTTGTGGTATATTCAGGACCAAAGCCCACCATTTATCAGATGTGAAATCACAGGCCTCTCCCCCAGTCTCAGGAGAGGAAGCCACTTTTCTTTGCCAGCAACATCCACATCTATTTAATTAATTTTCTCCTATAGCATTTAACAAAGCTTTGCCCCCAGGATCCTTTTTCACAGAAAATGGCTGGGTATCCACCTCTATCTCTTGCACGAGGGAAACAGGAGGCTCACAGTGGCCTTGGATAAGATATTCCAAATTCTGGAGCCTTATCTGTCAGGTGACAGGACTTATGTGCTACCTCTGCGGGGCTGCTGTCAGCAGCCTCAGACATCATTGCTTCTAAAATGTGGTTAATGCTCCCATCTGTTATGGGGAGCTTTTGTTGCATGCAAAACCAGAATTTAAAGTTGTGCATGGCATTTTGCCTCCACAGAACATTGGCAGACAGCTTTGAGCTGGGTTTCTTGTTGGAAGGATGTTGCTGCTGGGTGTGTGCGTGCCATGCCACGTAAATATTTCAGCGGCTCCTGCAAACATATTTATGGTTATGTTCTTCCATCTGCCACAGAGAAGTTAAGGCTGCAAAAGGGTGATTTAACAAGAGTGGAAAGAGTCTGTCTTGGTTGCTTTTCTTCCAGTTTAAATGGGTTTAAAATGTATGCATGGAGCTATAAATTATTTAAGCCCTGTATTCCTGTTCCTGCCAGTCATCTTTGCCTTACAGTGAACAGCAATGAGCTGTTCAGCTGGCCCCAAGTGGGCTGGAACAACAAGAGCCCCCTGGTACCCAGACCAGGAAAATGGAAGTGACTGCGTGAGGTGCACTGGGATGTTTTCCATCACAGAGGACTTCAACACTGCTCAGATGTAACGACAGCCTTTCCTAGCTGGGCTAATGCCACTGGAGAGGGAATTCTGCACTGCCGAGGTTCACCGCTCTGTCAGAGCATGAGGCTGGACAGACAACCTTGATTATCCAGCTAGGAAACACCTACTTTTGGCTAGGGATGGGAAGGAAACATTCCTCATTCCAGACACTGCCCAAACTTTATATTTTGTTGGTGAAACAGTGCCTGTGGCCAGTTTAAATGTGAACCTACTCCTATGATTAAATGACAAAAAAGAAGTTACAATAGCTATATTGTCTACGTTCAGTAGCTGACTGCATGGCAAATATATCAATTATCTTATAGTTCAAGTGATAGCAGATTAAAGCCAAGCAACTTCTGGCAGGTGCTGACATACACTGGAGAAATCAAAGGGTTCTGAACAAAGTCTCTGTTCCCAGATACTGATGTGCTGGGGACATCGCTAACATAAATCATCATTTCTCCCTGCTTTCAGACCACCATTCATCCCAAAACCCTAGAGACTGCTGCAAGCAGGCTAGCTACTGAATAAGTTCATTTTTCACTGTGCTAATCTGAAAAATCCCACCAGCAGCTCTGTGAGGAAATACTTGAACCTTCAAGTGGTGGCAGTGACTCTGGCAAAGCACCAGATAATCCTGTGCAGGAGCAAACCAGCGCATGAACGCCGTAAAACTGCAACCAAACTAAAAACTGCTTCCCCTCCGTGCCACTCTTGCTGTCCAGTGATGTACAGCCATGGAAGCAGCTGATCACAGGATTTTCCAGGTTGCTCCATGAACCTTGTGTCATGTTCAATTCTACCCTGCTCCGGACACAAAGACATGGCTTTGCTCATCCTGTGGCTTCCTCTGGACTTTGTGCATTGGCAGGATTGTTTTCAGCTGCAGAGTGGAAAAGCTGCTTCACATGAATTCATCAGGAAGAATGAAATAATGTGCACAATAACTGAAATAAGCCAGGAAAAGAACTTTTCCCTCCACCACTCCCCCCCACATCCCTTCTGTATAAACAAACAAGACCAGTTGATTCTCCAGAAGGCACCAGATAATTAATTTCATTTCCCAGCTCTCGTTTTATCAAAACAAATATATTTAGTGGAGGCTGTCTGAACAAAGAAGTGACAGTGGGAAACTGCCCCTGTGGTCCTAATGCAGATGTGAATCAGCAGAACAGCAATCCTAGGAGAAGCCTTTTTCCTTTCTTTTTCTTTCACATATGGCTGGATAACACATGAAAAGCATCTTTTCATTTATATCTACTTATCATCATAGAAATATTTTTGTTTACTCTAACACACACACACACATGTATTTCCAAGATTGAAAAAGCAGCCGTGAAGCTATTAAAAAAATTATTAAACTCTCAGCCATTAAAAGTTCATTCCTCACTGGAATCTCACTTGCCAAAACAAATAAATCTGTGAAATAGATTGAAATGTTTGAGGTGATTTGTGACTCCCTTCTAAATGGTCCCTTCAAATGGATTCCCCTTCCATTTGAGAGCAGCAGCAAATTTTGGCTTTTGCAGTAATTTGGCTGCTCCAAGCAAAGCAGAACACAGGTGATGAAGGCTAGGGGGCTTCCAGCAGACCTCCAAGCACACAGGACAGAGCTGCACACTGAGGAGCTTCTTGTAGAAAACCTTGGGAACACACTGCAGAGCCACTGCCACCGGTGGAGATGGATCCTTCTCCTCATCCTCCAGCCCTGCCTGTCCCACGGTGTCCTTCACTGCTGGCTGTGCTTCCTCCCTTCCCCACACCCTAATCCTTTAACACACAGCTCAATGAAGCCCAGAGAAGCCTGAGCTGATCACATCCATTATATTTTCTTCAGAAGGAGCTTGATAGCCCAAAAAGATTCCTGACAACCACGATGCCACCACCACCACCAGTAATTGTGTCCCCTGCCACGGCCACTCAGACAACTCTGCCTTGTCTCCTGTCACCAGGCTCACTGGGGACAGCCCTGTCCTGAGACACATCACCAATGATTGCTATAAATAATTAATGTGCATTCCTCTAATCCTCTGCTGGAACCACGGCCTCGCTAACCAGGGCAATGCATCACAACTTCCAGACAAACACTTGGCAGCAGCACGCATGGGAGGGGGTGTTTATAGATGTTTAATGGTGGCTCTCTTACAATCAAGGTGTATAGTAGCACTTAGGAAAGGCATTTTTGGTGGTGGGAGAAGAGGGAGAAGAATAATGATACACTAAATACAGGAGGAAACACTATTAAACTTCATGCAATTATCAAAAGCCCCTAAAAAATCAAATCTCCTTAAATACCTTTTGCTATTTAAAATCCCATTTGAATGTGCCTGTGATAGATCTGAGCTTTAGCTGCCTGTAATGACAATTGCATTGCTCCAAGGAACTTACACATGATGAGATATATTTTATACACGGTTTTATTAACAGTCACCTGAAATCCTCAGCATCACTCACAGAGCTGCACAGCAAACACACTCAGCTATGATACTGTTTGTACTGTCTGATGCAAGAAGGGCTTGGATAAC
Source organism: Onychostruthus taczanowskii (assembly GCF_017590055.1). Lineage (NCBI taxonomy): Eukaryota > Metazoa > Chordata > Aves > Passeriformes > Passeridae > Onychostruthus > Onychostruthus taczanowskii. The sequence goes on along the minus strand of NW_024499462.1, from coordinate 408,524 downwards.
ATTTGTTTAGTCAAGGACAAACAGTCCTGGGGCCTGTAGGTGGATGTACGGAAAGGCAAAGTTGGGTAACACTTCCGGCCTGCAAAGAAACAGGGTCCCTTCAGCTAAAGGACTGTTGGGGAGAAATACAGATAAAACCAAACTGCTCTGCAGTCCAGGTCACACTCCAAGGGCTGCCTCATGGGCCCAAAACACTTGACAAATAACCACCACGGAATTAAGGAAATGAGTCCTGAGGTTCAAGCGGGGCTTTAACAAATACCTCTGATTTCTCAAACAACCACAACAGAAGACAGTGATAAGGAAGACCAGGGATGCTGTTCCAGAGGGTGGGTGTCAGTCATCAAAGTCGATCCTGATGGGGCCTCCTGTCAGGAGGTGGTTTGCCACGTGAACAGATTCCTTGTCCTGCTGCTCCTCCCGCTGCTCGGCCGACCTGCGCACGCGTCTCCGGCAGCCCTGGGCGCAGCGCGAGGTCTCGTCCAGCGCCCCGCACACCAGGATGCGGCAGTGCAGGAACACCTCCTGAGGTGGGGACACAGCAGCAGGGTCAGTGCACAGCTCTGGGGACCACTGGCACCGCTGCCAGGGCCAGTGCCACAGCGTGCCCGTGGCACAGGGTCCATGTCCAGCATCGCCGCCCGCAGCCAGAACGGCCGCTCCGTCTGTTTGCTTGTGTGCCCTCTCCAGAGAGCCTGGCTGCGGTCTCGGAGGCAAGAGTGGGGACACAGGGAATAGAAGGTGAGAAATGATCCTCCACATGAAGGGATGAAAATGGCAGGAATCAGCTTGGAAGAGCTCACGTGGACTGGCAGGAGCTGTGTGTCAAGAATCGTGAAGTCTCGCAAGGATTGATGGAGATGTGCAAGAGAATTTCAAGTAAGCTGGGAAAACAAAGCCAGGAAACCAAGGAGAATGCAGGGTGATGAGAGGCTAAGTTGAGGGAAGAGGGAGAATGCAAAGAGCAAGGAGACAGCTGCCTTTTCTCCTTGCACAGCACAGGCAGTGACAGGACTGCTGCTCCCTGCCCTGTGAATGACCAAGAGAGGAAGCACCATCTCTGCAAGCAGCAGCCACAAAGACTTGGAGAGGTTTGAAGCAGAATCCATTGTGCAGGATGGGAGGATGCAGGTTGGAGGCAGCAGGGATGATCAGAAAGCCAAGGAAAATTCCTGAATTTTAGAAGATCACATCTGTTTTAACCCTACTGGAGCTCTCCAGTAGCTGGAGCAGCAGCTTTATAAGTTTTGGAGCAGGCAGTGTTGGCTGAGCATAACAATGACTGGAAGATCCAATTTCCTCTAACACAGAAAGGAAAGCTATTTGCATTAGGAAAATGGCATTATCCTCCCACTGTCTTCTCACTACAGAGCTGCTGCCCCACAGAGACAGCCTGGTTTCACACTGAATTAAGCAGTATGGTGGCCTTCTGTCTGGAGTGCTGGCATCTGTACTCACAAGAGACACAAGGCTGAAGAGATCCCAAACTAAAAACTGTGTTGTTTTAAAGACCGGGCACTGTGACACGTGCCTGGTGACTGAGAACATTTCTCTCACCAAGCAAACAGAGGTCCACCAAGACCACCTTGGAAGCAACAATGATTTTAGCCTGCTGCTGCACTGATGTTCCAAAACTGTCCTTCATATTTCAATTTTAGTTGTTTTTAACAATCTCTCCTGAAGTACCTTTGTCAGGCTCCTGTAAGGTGCAGCTGCTGAACAGGCAGAGCTGCACCTGCCTTGGGTCACCCATTCCATACCCTTTTCCAACTTTGTGCTGAGGTTTCTCAGTTATATCAGAGCTGATGAAATATCTAAGAGTTGAGTTTTGAGCTCACCTTGTTGTCTTTGCCCACAAACTTGAACACAGGAACCTGGAAGTGCTTGGCAAGATGGTCCTTTGACGTGTACTGCTTCACGGAATCATCAGAAACACAGCTGAGGAGAGGAGAGGGATAGGCTTTAATGGCTTTCCCAGAAATGGAAAAAAGAAAGAGAAAAGACATTCCAGCCTACTTAACCAGAGAAAGAAAAGGAGGGATTGGTTCTCTCAGGCTCAGCTACCATTTCTGCTGCTTCCTCTTTGGCCACAGGAGAAAAGTCGGGAATGGTGGGGGAAAACAGCAGCACTGCTAATAGCATCTCCAGACAGGGAACAGCTCAGCAGCACAGGGCTGGCAGGACGTGGCCCAGTCCCCTCAGAGAGGCAAGTCTGTCCTCATTTCACCTCCCTGTGCAACAGCCTGCACTGTTATACACTACAGAATGTGCCCTGCACTTACTGTGTACACATAGATATGCACATAAATTATGCTTAAAATGAAGCAGCCTGCACCCACATTACTAAAATATGACAGATGATGAAAACAACAAAAATCCAGATTTACTTTGCTTTATATCATTTACATTTTTCTTCCTGCTGGATTTGGTCAAACAGCTCAAATTCATTACACTGAAAATTTATAATTTCAGTTTTTCCATCACTAGCAATGCATGATTGTAAGAGAGGTCACACAACTGCAGGAAAATAAGCTGCTTTTATAATAAGCTACATTCTAGGTGCAGTGCATTTATAAACTATTACTGCCTATTTAGAGTTTGACAGACAAAAAGTTATGCTCGCTCAATAATTACTACTGATTATTGCAAAGCCTTGGGTGTCTTGGGAGGTCCTGAAGCTGCTGTGAAATTGCATTGCAATGCAGCTCATCCTTTCTAGCAAGTTAATTTCGAAAATGTGGACTTTGAAAGATATTTAAAAAACCCCAACAATAAAGCAGTGTTGGAAGAGACGAGGTACTGGTGTGGATCAAAGCCTTGCTCTTGCAGCAAGCTTCAGCTCCCATCTTTACACGAGAAATGTGCATGGCATTGTCAGCAATGCTGATGTTTGACATGTTCAGCTGTAAAAGAGCAGTTCTGCCTTCACTGCAGCATTTGGGAGTCTCTTAAGTTGTCAAAATTCCTTTTTAAACAAGGCATCTGTCATAAGGAATGACAGTTAAAGACTTTTCAGAGGTGAGTGGCCAAGCTCTAGGGCCAAGAAGTCAACTCACAGGCATCTTCTCATTTGTGAGCATATAAACTGTGATGATTATTGGACACTGCCTCAAAATGACTCCTAAATCCTAGGCTTTCCAAAGGTTCTCCACGCTGGTGGAAGGAAACCTACTGGTTTGGGGCTAGGGAGAGGGAACGTGGGAGAACACCACAAAGGAGTCAGAGATACGTAGACAAAACCAGCTCAGAAACCTCATGAGTCACAAGGGCAACTCCTTTTGCATTTGTGAGGCCAGACCATATCCCACTCTGCTAGGAAACCCCCAGAGACCCTTCTGCCCACTTTGGAGAGGTGAGAAGAGGCAGGTGTGGAAGGAAAAGGGGTGGGCCTGGTCGGGATATGGGGAAAATCACCCTATCCCTGTGCATAATGCGTTTGGGGAGCAGAGTGGCAGTGCCATGGGAGCTGTGCTCTGATCCTCTTATTCAGGGTTGCAAGGCTGAAAGGAGCAGGCTTGCACAATGAAATAGCCACCTCAGTCCAGCAAACAGGGCAGCCCGAGGCATAAGAAGATGAGCTTTGCAATGGAACTACCTTAACCACCCTGTGCTCTGCTGAGCCACAGCTCCTGACCTCAGCAGTGACATGACCTGGCTCCAGATGCCCCAGAGAGCTCCGGTTTATCAGCTGTGCCATCGGTCACTGCCTTTGTTCCACTTGTTTTCAGAAGGCAGGGAATTAACAGAGAAGAGAGCAGTAGAGGGAATTTTCCAATTCCTCAGTCCAGGGTATATCCCCTCCAATATAAATAGTGTTTCTCTTTGGATTATGCAGTTAACTCTTGCAGGTCTGATCCTACATAAACTGATTAAAAAATCTCATTTTTATTGCCATGGGCTTTTGGGGCTGGATTTTTAGAAGGAAACTGAGTTACTACAGAAGTGTTTGGAGCAGGGACAATTTACTGCTTTCAGATAATTTAATTTTGAATCACTGGGGCCTGCAGTGATGGCTGCAGAGTGGAGCACTTTTCCCTTCAGTGAAGTTTTAATGCCCTCTGCAGGTACCAAGGGACTGCTGGTGCCATAAATCCTCCAACCCGTGCTGGGGTGAATTCAAAAGATGACATTTCCTGCTTCCTCCCTTCTCTATCCAGCTCAGGTTTTGGCTGCTATTTTGAATCCCATCATTATCACTTATGGGGAGAAATTAATGAATGTTTGAGGCCTTGACTCTTGGAAGGGTCCACAGGAACAGCCAAGCCAGGGAGCTGATAAAATCAATTTTTCCATTACAGATCTGCTCATAAAGGCCAGCAATGTTGGGCACAGAAGGACTGCAGCCTAGGATGCAGGGAGAGCAGGCTAATGCTGAATCCTCTGTCATGAGGAAATGGAAACAGTATTTTTGGGTACTTTACATTGCAGGACCCTTTTGCTACAAGACAACCACACCAGACTTTGCCAGCAGCAGCTGTAACAGTGGATGATTAGTCTGGCAGCTGAGGACATGATTGTTGTCATCATTGAATGGTCTGGCAGGCAACATACAGGATTTACACAAGCACAGTCCCTTGACTCTCAGGCTACAACTCTTGGGTATGTCTTAGATATTCCTTTGGCTGGATTTCCCTCCCTAGAGGACAGCAGACTGCCTCACAACTAGGACATTTCCTCAGAGCTCTCTGGTTAAGCAGCTGGATGCAAACACGCTGCAGCAATGCTGTAGCATGGCACAGTCATTTCAGCACCCAAAGAAGTGTCTGAAAAGAGGGATCATCTCAGGAGCCACAGCTGAGCCCACAGCAAGGCTCCCCAAAACTCTGGTGCAAAAACCACTACAACAGCAAACCTACAGATCTGCACAAAAACTATTTTTAGCATATCCTGGAATGATCACCAACCCCAAATACCTCAAAAAATTACAGCCAAACGGAAAGACCCTGAGTTTATTGCACTGACAGGCATCAGGGAGAGTAAAGCAAGGGATTCTCCTGCAGCTCCTACCAGGACTAGCAATGGGCTCTTTTGGCTCGTGCTGTAATAAGGCCATTATGAGAAAATCAAGAAACTTGCTCCAGCTGCTGCAGCAGCTGCCTGGCAGCAGCACATGGCCATGGGAGTTCTGCACATTGGCTTGGCACTCTGTGGCTGGCAGAGAGAGGGTGTCAGGAAAGAGAATCTTTTCTGCAGGAGCCAACTCAATTATCCACAAGGCTAGTGACAGGGAAATACATCCTGCAAAGGCTGCACTCAGAGGAACTTCTGTCACTGCCTCCCACTGTTTCTCCCAATTACTTTTGATGGGAGAGGTGGTTTCAGCTTGATGGCTGCTGGTGATTGCTATGACCAGGACAGACAGGCTGCTGTGGAGAGCGGGACAGCGTTTCCTGCATCACACAGACAACTCAGCCTCACTGCCAATTCCCTCTAAATTGCCAGCAAGAGAGGGAACAGTGAACTCACCCGTCTTGAATCAGGTAGTACTTCAGGATCTCATCAATTTTGGAGGTGGGAGTGGCAAAGCAGCTCTCCACCAGTGTCTCCAGTCCACTAACGTGCACCAAGGGCTCAATCCCAAAGTACAGGGAGTCCCGAAGCTTGAGGGTGGGAAGATCACCCCTGTAGGGCTCATCAAAGTCTTTGTCCTTGAAGATCTCCAGGGTGAAGGGGAAGACGCCCTGGTTGCGGCTCATGATTTCCAAGGGAGAGTTCTTGAGGTTGGGCACGTAGCCCTCGGAGATGGTGTAGCGGCGCGGGAACTCGCAGGTCACCGGGATCAGCAGCTTGCTGGTGCGCACAATGATGTCCCCGTTGCTCCCCGGCGTCTGCTTGGGCAAGCCAGTCACCAGGTTGGTGGCAATGATTTTGTCATTGATTACCTGCAGCAAAGAAAGGGGAGATCATTGAGAAAGACCTCTCTGGGCTGACACTGAAGAGTGGCCACTGAAGGCCCAGCTTGTGAATTTACACCCCACAGCCAGAACGATGCTGCTCATCCTCACAGACCTCACAACTAAGGACCTCGGTCTGCTGGCAATGCACCGCACTTCTGCTACCCCTCTGCTAAGGTGAGCCATTGACCAGTTGCCAGTTTAACCTTTGAAACATTATCAGGAGACCAGAATCTGTCTTAGCAGGAGGATGAAGAGCGAGGGCACTTGTTCCTTCTACCCTCATGAAGCAGGAGGTGAGCAGAAAGCAGCACCCATGCTGTCGGACACACAGTGCTGGAGGGGGGATGGAACAAGCTCTCTGACTGTGGAATGCCAGCCCAGCTCTACTCTGAGGACAGCTGCATGGCAACACAGGAAAGGGCTCTGAGGGTGTAGCTAAATCAGCTTTGTTCCCCAAGTAAGGCACAGCCAAATCCCAGAGACTGGGCACTGGGTATACATACATCTACAACGGTTCCACAGGACTTCAGGGAGAAATGGATGTTGACATGAGTGCCGTTGGACACGCCTTTGCACGAAGTGTTGATGAGGGAAAGGTCCAGGCCTCCAACCAGGTCCTTTGGGATGTTCACCTCAATAGAGCTGGACTTGCACAGCACTGGAACTGCAAGAGAAGTCCCCAGAATAACAGTCTGTGCTACAACCATACCAGTGAGCTGGAGAAGGGCTATACCAGATATAACTGGGGGAATAAAAGGGGAATCATAGACAGCATTTATGATTATCATCCTACCACAGCAACCTAACCACCCATCTTGCATTCCCACCTACACAACACAAACCAGGCCTGTCACTGCCCCAAATTCTCCAGCCACAGCAATGCCTCAGAAAACAATGAAGACAATCATTGCACTTGCAGCAGAAACTTAGCTGTGCTTTCCAGCTTTACTTAGCACTCAGCACAGATTTTGTTGGTATCTCTTGCACTGTGATGTCCTGGGAAGAGCCTTTGCCAGATATGGGTATCAAATTCACAATGCCCCAGGCAAAACCATTTTTTAAGACCCTTAATCAGATTTTACATCAAACCCAGAACACGCTGAAACAAGGCAGAGTAATTCCATATAGATACCGAGCTAAAATGGATGGACCTCAAAATGCCATAATAATATTTTTATAAGCAATAAACCCAGCTCTGACAAACAAACCAAATTAGCTCACTCATTCCACCTCCTTCCAACCTTTAAATTTTAATACAGGCCTCCGTGTGAATTTTTTAAATTAAAATTTCATTACATAAGAAGCAGGAGAAAACAGACCTTGGACAAAACAGAAAAGGAAAGAAGAGAGAATAATCTTCAATAAAAAAGTAGTTGCTGTACATATATTCCTTGGGATTATTCAGTTCAGTTGGAGACAGGACAAACATACTGGTGGCATATATTCTGGTTTCAGCCAGAAAAAAAACCAAACCTTTTGCAGGATTTACATTTATTATATTTTAAAACTCCACGACAAAACCTTTTTGCAAATATACCAGTTTCCTGAGATTTTTGCCAAAATTAATTGCAGCCCCAGTCCTTGACATTCCTGTGACCTGCCTTCCCTTAATTTCAATCATTAATTATATAATTTAAGATTATGGATATTTGAAATAAGACACACTGCTAAAACAGGCATTTCAACTCCCTTTAAAAATTTCCCTGTCCCAGCAACAGTCTCTGAGTACCTTCAGGGAGGATTTTTGATTAAAAGTTGGTAATTTCAAAGTGATATGCTAAAATGTATGCAGAGTGCCCAAAGCAATATGTTCCCATAATGACACTGCTGGGTTAGAACAGAAGCTTAAAGAACTAAAAATTACCTTAACCTTCCCTGCACTGGCAGCAGAAGGCAAGTGGGAATAACTGAGCATGTCAAATGGCACAGCTCAGGAGCAGACAAAGGGACTTGGAGAACACAGCATAATGCAGACAGAGGAACATCCTTTGGAGAAATGATTGGCTCCATCTGGGTTTAAGGACTCGCTGTTCTAGCACTCCTTGAAAAATAAGAAAATGTACTGCTTTTATAAAGGTGACATTCAGGGCAAGAGATTTGGATCCCAACTGCAATTCTCCGAAGTTCAGGACTGATTTAGTTCAGGATCTCTCTGTTTCTACATGTCTTTGACTGGCACAAAGTGGGAGAAAGAAAAGATTCCATTTTCCCTGTGCTTCAGAGCTGCAGGAGCTGTGTGACCTCCATCACCTGGACAAAGAAACAAGGGCAGGAAACCTCTTGACTCAAGCCAGCTCGTGGCTATTTGAGAAAACACCCAGTGTGTGCCAGTCAAACATTTTAGTTCTTCACCTCATACTTCTCAGAGCACCTGTGAGAGATGGGAAAGCCTCCTTATTTCCACTTTAAGCTCTGTTTTATGCTTCTGAGCATCTGCCCCTGGGAGGAAGCTTCTGTGGCGAGTCCAACACTCATTTCTCTGTTTGCCGTTGTTACTGGCACCATATTCCAGCCTCTGGCCCCTTCCTTGGCCTTTCCAAGTGCTGCTGCTTGGAGCAGAGGCTACCTCCCTGCACAGACTGTTCAGCAGAACAGGCTCTCTGCTGCTGGGGAGCCCTGACCCACTCCTACAACATAAACCTTGCTTACCTGCACAAAAATTCGGGCAGGGGATGGGGGAGAAGAGCATTTCATCCCTACTCTTCAGGAAGAGGTGGGGTACTAGGATGGGCTACAAAATTCTAGGATGATCTGCAAAATTCCAAATATTTTGCTGGCCGGTATCTTTATGGAAAAATTGCAGCCTGTAGACTGTGATTTCTGTGGAAGATTATTAATGTTTGTTCTGAATGTGGAGACAGTGCAGAGGAGGGTAGAGAGGCTGCAGATCCAATTGCTTCAGGCTACTGTGCCTACCCTGCACTGTTAATTGAACCAATATAAACCTGATTAGGTGTCACAAAAAAATTGTGTGGTACAGTTCCATATCTGCTCAGAATTGCAGGCCACAGCATGGGGACATAAATTGATGAATGCAAAAGAACAGGCAATTTCACTTTATGAGATGCTGTATCCTGAGCCCCTGCCTGGCTCCCAGCAGTGCTGCTGCTCTCATTAGCAGCCTCACCAGCAGCAGAAACCCTGGCTGGGAAATCCAGGACTTCCAGCCCTGCTGGGGCTGCCTCAGGGGCCCAGGACTGAAAAACATCACTCTGTTCTGGGCTGGATCCATCAATCAGACCTTCAATCAGTGAGTGTGATCACAGCTCTTGGAAACCCCCACCTCCACCTCCCCACCAGCACTGCTGGATCCCAAGTGGGCAATGCTCACCCCTAGGAGCACTGCATTTCTAAAAAGCTTAAAAAGCAGAAATTCCATCAAGCAGAACCATTCCAACTTCCTCTCTGAGGCATACCTGCCCTTTTGGCCACCATGAAGCCCAAATCTGTTCCTCCCACTGATGTCTGGGCAGTCTGTGGCACATCAGACTGCAGGAGGTTCTCTGAGCACACCAGAGACTGCTGGTAGCCTGGATGTATTTGCAAAAGAAATCTTTGCAAAAAACCAGGGAGCTTGTTTATTCCAGGTGCATGCCATAGGCACAAGTGACTCAGCATGAAGGACTCCCTGTGGAAAGTTCAGATGGAAGGTTCTCCAAGGATAACGCTGTCCTGGCCTCTACACAGCAGAAGCAACAGTCAATTTTTGGATGCTATCCTGGGCACTTTTCCAAGGGGCAGCAGGAGCTAATATCAAAGCTAGTGCCCTGCTTCAAGGCACAGGAATGCTTACTGGAATGGCATACTTGGAAAAAAACATGCCTCTCTCTTTAACCCTGTTCTTGGAAGGGACTGGACCGCTTTAGCTGAGAGTTTGAAGTTTGGAGCATGGAAAATGTCAGCTCTAACAGCATTAATTTGTCAGGGGTGTGCACAGAGCATTATAATGGGAGATGTTTGTGGGAAATAGCAGAGGTAAGAAGATTTCCAGAAAGCTGTAAAAGAAGGCCTAAGAAACAGAAAGAACAGAGAACCAGCTGCAGCTGCAAAGTCTGAAAATAAAGAAAGTTACAATGGTATAGCAAGCAAGGACATTAAACTACAGCTTGAGTTTTAGGCTTGGCTAAGAGAGACCTTAAAACTGCAGGAAAATATGCTAAGCAAGGTAGTAGAAGGTTTTAAGCTTAATAATGATTTATTGTGCATTGCTAATAGAAAGAAGACAAGCAAGCATTGTGTGAAGCAGGTGTACAGGTCCTTTTAGTAACTGGCTAGAACAATTGTCTGTAAGCTTTAGCAATATGCTGTTGGCTAGAAAGTTTTTAAAATGTTCTGTAACAAAGAAATCTTTGGCTGCTTCTGGCTGCATGTGAGCTTTTGCTATCTTCCTATTGTCTCAACCACGTAGTGAGGCTGATGCTGCAATAAAAGCTCAAGGATTGTACCCCAGCAGAGCTGTTCTGTTCATGAAAACAAACTCCAAACACAATGTTGAGCAGCATTAGTCATAAGGGGACACTGCCCTACAATTAACATGATACAAGATTCACTCAAGCTGGGCCCTGTGGCTGTTCTCCTGCCTGGAGAGAAGAGCAACATCTTCAAGCTCTCACCTTTGGATAGTCTGTCATTGGTAAAAAAGCTCTATTAACCCAACTGGAATGGACAGACTAAGAGAAGACAGCAAAAACAAGAAGAAAAGTTTCTTCAGACATTCTCTCGGGGGACAGAGGCTGACAGGGAGATTTCGTTACCCTTTTTGACTTACCCTGGCAAGTGTGGTTGTCTTCTGACAGCACAAGTCCCCTGGGACATTCACACTGGTAGGTGCCTTCCACTTCAATGCAGGTATGGCTGCAGCCTCCATTGTTATTGTGACAGCCTTCAATTTCTGGGGAAGAAAGGAAAATCAGCACATCCCACAGGCCCCACAGACCCCTGACCAAACAACAGTCTGAACAATACAACTCAAAGGCAACAGTTTGTCTCCCAGAAAATGAGATGTAAACCCCTTTTTTAATTGTACTTTAGCATCATGATTTTTTTTCTTTCAAATAACCTTAACTGCTTGATTTTTTTAACCCTTTGGGATGAATATGCTAGATGAGTACTACTGTTCCCAGTAAAACAACAGAAATGAGATAAGCAAATCATAAATATAAAATATTTCTCCCCGAGCCTGCCATCAGAAATCACTGTGTGGCTTTCACTGAAATGTAAATAGAAATCCCACACTCAATCCCACACAATGCATGGAAAATAACAGCCCAAACACCCCATGTGAGTCAAAGCAATGGGTAAAGCATCATAATATAAATTTTGAGATACTTTAAATCCTACTCAGCCTCACCAACTGATGTGATCAAGCTAAATCTCTCGCATTTTTTCTTTTTAGCAACAAACTGTGAGGTGGCTCTCACCTCACATCCCATCCTCTACCAGTTCACAAAGCTGAGGATACATCTTCAGAAATAAAACTCACTAACAAGATTGTAAAAATCCCCAGCAGCAGTGTTAAACTCGTGAAAGGCACCATCCTTCGTACAGAAGGGAAATTAAATGATATATCAAAGGCCCTAAAAGCCACCTTGGGGAATGGCAGAAACAAATGAGTTTCCAAACAGACTATTCCAGCCCTGTCAGAAGAGTGCAGCACTAGGGAATAAAAATTGCACAGCTCATTTATGTGATGCCCCAGCAGCTCAGAGCTGGATGTGGCAGGGACAAAGCCCACAGACCATTTTTGGCCCCACACAACTTGACAAGTAACTTAAGGAGCACTCTGCACAGCAGCATTTCCCAGGAAAGTGTCACTGCCTGGATGAGTTATGTACCAGCAGAGCTCAGAAAGCACATTTAGCTCTTTTGGGTAGCTGAAAAGTGAGGCACATCTGTAGTTGTTTTCCTTGTCTGAGGCCCCACAGTGTCTGTGAACAGCACACAGCAGCTATGCTGTGAGGGGGCACAGTGCTTTTCCACAGCTCACCACAGAAAACATCAGGCACACATCAATTTCTGCTGGGTTTGCCTATTTCTGCTTAGGGATGTTTTTATATTGTTAGTGACAACACATCAGGCCCACAATTTGGTCTTTAAGCTACCAGTCTAAATTTATCAAGGGTTTTCAACACGGCTGTGCCACCACTGTGAAGGAACTGTGGCAGCTGCACAGAGCAGCAGAGCCCACAGACACCAAAGATCAAAATGCTGCCCTAATCCCAAATCTGACCTCTGTCTGCAGAATGGCACCCCCTCTCCTCAATCTCTATCCTGGGAGGCTAAAGTGATCCTCATGCTCCAGTCTAATGTCATGATATTACCCCATACCTAATGCGAGCTGCCAAAATCCAGTGCAGCTAAATCTGCCCCCACAAAACTCTACTACACAAATCTCCAGAGATTCAAATCTCCAGATATCAAATCCCAACAGCTGCAGCAACAAGTTCTGCCTGGATAACCAATCTTCCAGATCCACTGCTGCCTTTCCCCACGGAGATAAACAGAAGCAAATCCTAACAGAAGTGAACAAGGCACTGAGAACAACAAGGAGATTTCTCTCCGCTTGCTTAGAAGGATATTTTAATATCAACCCCTCTGGCAAGCACAGAGGTGATATCAGTGACATTTAATCCCAGGTGCAAGGAGCCAAGAGAGAGCCAGTGCTGCAATGGAATGATTTATAGAGCTTGCAGCAGGCTGTGGTAGCTGAAGCCTCACCTTCACAGGTTTTGCCATCGCTTCCCAGCGTGCGCCCGACCCCGCACTCGCAGCGGAAGGAATTCTTCAGGTTAACACAGAACTCACTGCAGCCCCCGTTGTTCTGCTCACACTCATTTTCATCTGAAAAAAAACCCAGCTCTGGAATGGAATGAATAATCCCACTACAAGTAGTAACACTGACAGTAGCTTTTGAATCTCTTTGTAAAGCTCTGAAAACTCCTCCTAATGTTTTTTAAAGGCTAAAGTGGCTCTGTGTCTGTCTGCCCTTCTTTTTACTTTGAAAGGTACTTTGTTCTCTGAGATTCTAATTTCTCAACCTGATTTAATCTCTGTGTGCAAAAAGCAAATCAAACAGAGAGAAAGGAACAGACATTGCTCTTGCTGAGCCACAGAATGAATGATTTCTCTTAGGCAGGCCAGGATGCTGAAGTTATCAATTAAGGTTCACATGGGGTTTCATCAAAACAGCTTAGAAGCTGGCATTTATTAGGTGTCAGAAGCTTAAAACTTAGAAAAAAAAGTATCATTTTAACAGACAGGTCAGAGATGAGCTCTCTCATGTATCTGTGGTCCCACACACACACAGAACCCACAGCTGGCAGCTGCTGATGGTGTCTCCTTCCACAAGCAATGTGAATTGAGTATTTTTAGCCAAAGGCTTGGCTGGTACCTTGCTTTGGGAGGCAGGAAGCATGTCCAGGAGACCCCCACAGACACTCTGCTTTTCACACATGTGACAGGCTCCACACTTTCCCTTCTAAAAATAAATCTAAAGTGTTTAAGAGTGCTTAAGAATAGAAAGTGAAGAGGGAAAGGGCTACTGCCAAAGGCATGGAGATGTTGTTAGAAGGGCCTAGAGATTGTCTTGGTCAAAGGCTGAGCCCAGAAATTCCCCTGACTGGTCCTTCCAAGTTCTACAGCACACACAGATCTCTGTCCCTGCTCTTCCCCACTGGTGACAAGCAGCACTTCTGGGATGCAGGCTGGTTCTCTTGAGACTGGATTGGGACAGTGCTGGGCTGATGTTTACCATGGCTCAGTGGGACATAGATCCAGGCATTGAAGAAGTCAAAGGCAATGCACCAAGTTGGTGAATGCGTGACAGGAAGTCTAAGACCTTATTTAACCCACAAATGGAAATGTCACTCAGGATCAGCTGCTCTGCTCTGGGATTTAAAGCATCTAATGTACTGAGGAGAAGCACAGGGAGGTGCACAGAGCTGCTCACCCTTCACAGAATGGTCTGGGTTGGAAGGGAACTTAAAGCTCACCTTCTTCCATTCCCTGCCACTATCCCAGGTTGCTCCCAGCCCTGTCCAACCTGGCCTTGGACACTTCCATGGAGGGGCCAGCCACAGCTGCTCTGCTGCATTATTGCAGCAGCTTCAGTCCCCCTCTTTGGGGGAGCTGGGAAAGGAAGCACATTCTCTGTTTAGGAAAGACAAACAGGGATTTATTTGGTTTCTCCATAAGGAGGGCACAGTTGCTCTCGGAGATGTGATTGCACAATTACTCAGCACAACAGAAAGTTATTAGAAAGATCATGGAGAGAGCCTCACAAGAGAGGCTGCAGGTAGGTGAACCAGTGTGAGCATTCCAGCTGAGGTGCTGTGCCACCTGGGAATCTCAAGGAGAAGCAGCAGCGCAGAAATCCTGCTCATGGGGGAAGGAAAGCAGCTGCAGCACACACAGACAGGCTCAGGACTCCTGTGTGCCTCCCCGCTGCAGGAAATCCTTTCCTCTGAGCCTGCCACACATTCACTGAGTGCTAGTGCTTGTCAAGGGCACTTCTGTGACTGGAAGGCTTGCACAGAAGCAGCCAATAAATGCTTTTAATTATCTGAGAGAGCTCAGTCAGCCACTTGGCTGCAGACAAGTGGAACTGCTTAAGCAAAAGCCTTCCCCAGAATCATTGGGAGTAAGTGTCTGCAGCAGGACCAGGCTGCTCCTTCCACACACTGGAATGGCTGTGGGGCCTGCCCTGATGCTCACAGACATGAGGTGTGTGGAGAAGGAAACCACCCACGCCTGCTTTGTCAGGTGTAGCCCCTGTGGAGCAGACTGACCTGCCACACAACCTCCTGGACCAACTCTGCCTTCAGCTTCACCAACAAATCAAGTGACAGATGAGATTCCTCCTCCCCCAAACACCCTTTCCTCCCTCCTCTCCCTATCCCTCAGTGTGGCTCTGCAGCTCCCCAACAGCCACCCCTTCCCAGCCCCACGATTTGTCCTATCATTTTCCTGACCTCTCAGTCCAGGTGCTCTCTCCCAGCACCACACACACAACCACAGCCACTTTCTCTCCTCAGAGCTGCATGGGGATTCCCCCACAAATCTCCAAAGCCCACATTCCCCAGTCTGCTCTCACCTCCCTCCTGGCCATGCTGGTCTCTGCCACCAAGTGCCAGCTCCCTGAATATGCCCTTGTCATGCTGCCTAAAACCACTGCAGCTGTGGTGAGACTTACAGTTCTTTGGGTCTCCTCAAGGCCCAGGCCCTGGACAATGTCCCAAAAGGGCAGGAAGTATGATGGAGTTTAGTGTGCAGCCCCACAGCAGCCAGCAAAACTTTTTTTGGAGGAGAGATATTCAACAGAATGTGTGAGAGGAAATCTCTAACGCCAGCACTTCCTGAGTGCCACAGTGATACCACAGAATCCTGCACCATGATCTCGCAAAGAGACTCTGCTACTGCAGCTGAACCATGCAGAAAGCAAATCCAGCCTCACAAACATGGAGCTCCAGGGGCACCAGAATGGATGCAGTCATGGGATGTCATATCTTGGAACCATTTACAGAATCATAGTCCTGGTTCTAGGCAGCAAAGGGGAAAACTGCTCTCAGGATATGTCATTTTTTATAGTGCTTTGTAAGGCAAGGGATTGAGATGTGAGCAACAAAACAAAGGGAAGAAAAGCATCAGCAAGTGGCACAGCTTATTTCCACCCTTACCAAGGCATGTCTGGCCATCAGGTCCGAGTGTCGTACCCGGGGAACACGTGCAGTCACCGGTGTCCAGGCAGGAGTCCTGGCAATCCACCACATCACAGATGTCATAAAAATCTAGGGCATGACAAGAACAAGGTCAGCACAAAGGCCTGAGCATGCAAGGAAAGCACAGAATATGTCCCTTCAGCTTCCCACCCTGTGCGCAGCCCCTCAGTTACAGACCTGGCCCACGCTGAAAAAGCTGACCTGCTGAAGCTGCTGAGAAACAATCAAGTTTAATTACTGCTAGGCAGAGATGCAAATTTTGACTTCGGTAGTGCGCCAAGACAAGCCACAGGGCCCACAGGGAGCATTAAATCACTGAGGCCAGGTGAGCTGTGGAAAAATCCTGCTAGAGGAACAAAGCAGGTGAAACCGCCTCGCTGATCCTCCAGGGGCAGGCCACCACCTGGAGAAGCCAGGCAGCCTCCTGGGGACCAAGGAGGGCTCAGAGAGGTGACTTACGCCCGCAGTAGGCGTGGAAGCAGACGCTGGGCTTGCTGAGGTGGTACACGTAGTACCCCCCCGGGCAGGCCTTGACCTCGATGCTGGTGTTCCAGAGGCAGCAGTTGCCGCTGAAGCTGGCGCAGGCCTGGCGCCGCACGATGCCGTCGGCCGGGCGCGGGTGGCTGCCGTTCATCCAGACGGGAGCGTGGGTGCCGCAGTGGTTCTCGGGGATGCAGAAGGTGGGCATGGCGTCGCCGGCCATGCCCGTGAAGCGGTACCACTCGCCGTCGATGCCGCTGTCGCACGTGGGCCGCCCGTGCGAGCCGTTGATGCGGTGCTCCGTGTTCCTCCAGGGCTCGTTCAGGCTGATGTAGGCGGAGCAGGGGTCCAGGGCTGGGACACACAGAGAGAGCAGCTGGTAGATACCAAACCGAGTTGTTGATGGATAATTACAAAAGGGTTTGTGGTTTTTTTTTCTCCCTGGCTTACAGAACCGTTGTGATCTGTTCTCAGCACTGGGGAGAAAAGGTGATACCTGCAAACTCACTGCCTTGTGGAAAACCTTGACAGCTTGCCTTAAAGGTCTTGGAGGAACAAGTAAATTAACAGAGCTCTTAAAACATTATGCAACAGTCTGACTTGCTGTTTAGCTGACAGGGAAAAAAACAAGATACAAGCAAATCTGAGGTCTAGGTAATGATTTTGCCATAGGAAATACGGTCTCGGATCTAGCCTAGGACAACAAGCCTTTGTTCAAGTAGTAATTGAGCACTTGCAAGCCCCTCCTGAAGTCACTGGTAACTCTCCCAGCTTGGAGAAATTTACCAGAAAATTGGTAAATCTCCCAGCCTTGGAACAAAGAACTATATCTCAAACAGGTTATACAGCCTCTTTTAAACCCACCCAACTACAGCCAATGTCAGTCCTCACAGCTGAGCTGCCAAACCTTTTTAATCATTATCTTAAAATCTAGAGGGGATGAAGGTCTGGATTGGGACCTTCTGGGGAGCAACACATTAAACCAAACCCTCTACACAGCTCAGCAAGCTCACAAACCCTCCTGTTCTGCACAGGAGATCAGCTGCTTGTGAGTGAAGTGAAGTGAGTGTTCGTGGGGGCAAGACATGAACACATGGACTTCCTGGCAGTGCTCAAGGAGTGTGTCCCTTTCCAGAGGCCTTTCTGAACCTTCTGCAAATAATTAAAATATGAGAGCACCAGAGGGAGAACATAAATGAAGAACTTAAGTGTTCATTAAATTTTCAATCTACTCCTAATTAACCCTCATTTGGCAGCTTCCTCACTGGAAGTCCAGAGGTTCCACTTCGCCTTAAATTTAATACCTGATTAAGCACAACTTAGCCATGACAAGCAATTCCCTATTAAGCAAAAGGAATGCTAATACTGCACCGAGTAAGGAAAATTGATTACCATTTCCTAAAATTAGGCTAATAAAACCAATCACTCTGACAAAATGAATCTTGGACTGGAACAGCCTCAACTTTCCACAGCACATTTCTTTTAAAGTTCTAAAGCTGTGCTGTTTTGACAATAGTGTGATGGAGTTTGGGTGAGGGAGGAATACTATGCTCTTTCTACTAGAAACACAAATCATCCTGGCTCATTATTTTGATTTGTTTCACTGACTTTAAAGTGGGAGCTACAAGTGCTTCAGAGAACAGACTTCAAGTCACTCTTATTTAGCTGTGTCTTCTGTAAATATCTGTCCCACAGATGTGCTACCTGGAAGAAATATCTCACAAATACAACACCTCTCATGCCTCCCTCAGCCACAGATACATTTTGCTTGGTCTCAAATCCAGCATAAAAGGCAGGAGCAGCTGCCAGGGTCAGGAGTGCTGCAGAGCTGGCACAGGGAGCGTGGATCTGGGTTATGGAGGAATCTCCAGTGGCACGATTCAAAGACATGCAGAGGAGCTGGTTCACTGTCACCACAACCAGCCTGGTTCTCCTGAGCAGCAGAGAGGGGAATGCAGCAGGGAATCTCTGATGGGATTCACCAGGCATCCCCTCCTGAGCTCTCCTTTTCACCTGCCTCTGCTTGCCTGCCCTTTCCCACAGACAGCAGCAGCAGTACTGTAAACTCCATCCTCCAAAAGCTGGCTTGACTTCTCCCAAAAGGGAAAAGTAAAACAGAGCTTCCTCTGGGCTTCCCTCAGTGTCATTCCCTTGGTTTCCACAAGAGGATTTGGTGTGGCCTTAGGGTGAGTCACCGAGTGAGATGAGAAGGTTTTCGTGTTGTTAAAAGCCAAATGAGGTGAAGCAGAAATGCCCTGTCAGCTTCCCAGCTGGGCAGCACTAAAAATACCTACACTCTCATTAGCTTCCATGTAATTATGAAATATCCTTTGTAGACAGACTCTGGGAATGCTCAGCTAGGGAGATTACGTTGTCTCCTAAATATCCAGGAGATAATTTAAAGGCAAAATTTATTGAGATGAACATGCAGCAGCTCAGAGGGAGCTGGAAGAAGGCACATCAGGGGAATTGAGGTAGCATTCCTTCACATCTTTCATTCCCCTGAGAGCTTCTGGCAGGAATGAGGGGAAGCAAACAAGCAGAAAAAGCAGACAGTGCTCTTTGGAACACTGCACAACCTCACAGACACCTCTGGACTGCCAGTGCTGCCCCACACCAGCCTCCCTGTAAACACCAAGCAGTCTTTGGCAGCACAGCTTTTTTCATTTTAATTAATTAAACTGAGTTTTTGAGAAAAAATATCCACAAAAATAGAGGAGCGACTGACTGATCAGCCTCTCCCCTCTTCTCCACAAACCACAAGCTTGGGGATTTGCACAAAATGAATATATCCACAAAAATAGAGGAGCGACTGATCAGCCTCTCCCCTCTTCTCCCCAAACCACAAGCTTGGGGATTTGCACAAAATGAATAACTGTCTCCAGCTCACTCCTTTTCATTTTTCTTGACTCAATTCTTTTCCTCCTCAATGCTTCTTTCGTGGCCGGAGCAATTGAGGCTGACAAGCATTAGCTACAAAGCAAAGCTTTTCCATTTGTAAGCTTGATGCTGTCATTAGTTCTCTGACTGGCATGGTAGCAGCTAGACTGGGTGACAAATCAGGTGACAAATCAGGCTCCAGCAAGCACTGGGGAGTGCCCCATCCTGCAGAGATTAATCCTGGGTGCATTGTATAACTGCAGGTCTCTGATCCAGCACAAGTGAGCAATAAAGGGAGCAGCACTACATTGTTGCACTAAATTCAGTTGAGATTTGTCAAGGAAGCAGGTGAAAGGTAGCATAATGTCTACTCAAAGAGTCTGTCCTCCAAAGGGAGAGGAAAATCCCACAGTGTCTTGGCAATAGAGGTTCTTCCCAGTATGGAAGACTTCACACTGTAACAGAAGGATCTTTCCAACTGGAAGGAATTTCACATCACCTTCAAACAAAAGGGACATTTCTCCCACCTCCCAGTCTTTCACCTAAGAATACCAAGGCTCAGCATGAACCTTAGAGATGGCAAACAGAAACAAGGCAATGCCTCTTTACTCACCCATCGAAGACACTGGCTGGAGCTGAACGACAAAGTAAATACAGAAAAACAAGTACTGGAACATCCCACTGAGCCAAGGAAGAGCCACCACTCAAGGGACAGAGGCTTCAAAGTCCTTGTACAGGCTGTGCCTCTTGCAGCCTCCCTCTCAGTGGAGCTTCTGACTCCAGGCTTCCAGAAGAGCAAGTTTATCAGAGGAAGAAGCTGAAGGGACATAGCTACAGCTCCAGCCTTGACCTCCCCAGAGCAGCTCTGCCCCTTACTGACAGCAGGGATATACTCACTGATCAATCTTGTTTTTTGGACTTGACCTGCTATTGTTTTCTGCCCTGACTGCCCTGCAGTGACACCTCCAGTATCTTATCCAGAGAAGAATTCTAACCAGGGACACCCGGACATCCCGAAGGGATGGAAAAGAAGAACAGATGGGTGCTTGTTATCTGTGCTCCTTCCACAAGTCACACTCCATGGCTCCCTCCAGGCAGAAAACACCAGCTAAGGAGCCTTAACTGCAGGAAATAGTGGCCAAAGGAGCAGCACTGATCCTTCCGAGCACAGATTGCAGAGGAGTGCCTGGAGCAGAGCTACAATGGGAACATCAGTCAAAGTGAAAGACTGGTGTCCCACAGGGAAATGAGCTGTTCCTAGGCTACACAGAGGCCCTTGCCACTCCTGGTCACACAACCTGACCACTGCAGCAAGATTATCAAGCAAGGCAAGTAAAGACTTTTCTGCAGAGCTCTTACAATCTCTTGTCTTGAAAAAATAAACCAATCCCAACGTTATGAAGTTAGTTTTGATGTATCTAAGAACCTCTCCTGACTAGCTCAAACCAAACTGGGCTGAGTTGCAGGGGACAGTCACAAGCTCTAGATGCAGCATGCTGAAATGTGTTCTTAACTACAGCAAACCCAGAAAGGGTTCTCCCCTCTCACCCCACCCCAAGAGCTCTCCATCAGCAATGAGTGCAGCTGAGCCTACAGTAATCACACAATCAGGCAAATGTAGGAATTTCTCCATTCCCTTCATTCCCTTGGCATCCTGCATTTCTGCAGCAGGCTGGCCTAAGAAATAACACCAACTTCAAATCCCAGCAGGAAAAAGTGGCTCCATTATTTACATGATGAATTTGAACAAGACAGGGAGTTGGGTGCTTGTCTGTCTTACAGGGACTGTACGTTACAGAAAATTCTCAATGGCCTCTCTCTGTTGGGGTGTGCTCCTGGGAGTGAAATACCATGTGCAGCTCTACTCCACTCCAGCCAGGAGGATTTTTTCAGTG
The DNA here is from genome assembly GCF_017590055.1 of Onychostruthus taczanowskii. Lineage (NCBI taxonomy): Eukaryota > Metazoa > Chordata > Aves > Passeriformes > Passeridae > Onychostruthus > Onychostruthus taczanowskii. The sequence continues at coordinate 387,656 of NW_024499462.1, read as the reverse complement.
GTGAATGACTCTAGGGAACAAAAAATCTCCAAATAAATTACTGTTATTGCTTCCATAAGGAAAAAAAATTCCTGTGGCTCTATTGTGCTGACAGCTGTGCAGTACCAGAAAGGTTTTTCCAACAACAGGAAAAGAGAAGAGATTCACTACACAAAGCTATCAAGGCAGATAACCCTCAAGAGGTGACTATGTGAATTCCCAGAAGAGAAACTAAAATTGAACAGAGAATAACACAGCAAGCCACTGGAATTTCTATTTTGCCACTTTCATTGAGAGGCTGGTTCATACTTATGATGCCAGGTAAATAAAACTGACAAGCCTGAATGGAATGCTCTGTTTGTGTCACAGGTGTGTGCAGCTCCCTGAACCATCCTTCACCAGCTGCTTCTGTTTTGTAGCTGCTAGATGAGCCTGTTATAACAAGGTTTTGACAGGTACGTGGAAGTGACTGACAGCTGACAATTAACACAGAGAAATGAACTGCAACATGGCAAATTGGAGTCCCAAAGGTGGCACCTACAGGCCCTATCAAGTTCTCAAAAGTGGATTAAAGCAGGAGATGCCCCAGCATTCCCAGAGAAGACACCACCCCAAGTCACCATAACATCTAATTGAAGGAAGTGGTCTCAAGCTGGAGAAGACAGTCTGCTACCTGTAAACAATTCTGGGAAGAAGCATCAGAGGCAATTCTTCTATCAGCAGCTTCTCTTTGAAAGTTAATTTGGGTGATATTCATAGCTCCAATTCCCCCACAAACAACCTATGCCTCAGGGAGCTGTAACAGTTAGTCCTGAGAGAAGAAATGGAGGGAAAAACCCCAAATCAAAAACCTCCCTGCAAGGAGATGCTCTGGGAGAGACACAATTCCAACAGGGCATTCTGTAGCACCGGCACTCTCCAGCAAATGTGTTGTTCCTAACCTCCACATTTGCACACCATAGACTGATGCACCCAACATCCCAAAAAGAACCAGCTTCAAGTTTTCAATCAAGCTTCAATCTTTTAAAAGAAGTCACCAGCACTGTTTAAAAGATAAGAAGGAAGGTAAAATGAAAATAGAGGGCAGGGATTTTATTTTGGTACCTGAGAGGGATTTTCTAAACCTGCTACAAAGCCTGTGCATATCTGTTCTTAACAAGAAAAATGGTCATTTTGCATGTGGCAACCACCCTTCTTGTGGAAGTGAGATCTCTGCAGGGCTTTACCATCCTCACACAAGGAACTCACATTCTTCAAAGCATTGTCTGGGCTGGAAAGCCTTGTACAGTTTGTAATGGACTCATGACTAAAAATGCTTAGGCATTTGCTGCAGTGGTCTTGGCTTTGTCAGAGCCACCTCTCAGGACACAGCAATGCCTGGGAGGTGTGTGAAGCACAGCTCTGGGTGCAGGAACCTACAACCTGCTTAGAAGGAGCAGGAGGAAGAGCTAATCAGCACTTCCTGCTGCAGGGAGGGAGGAGAGCCTGGCACACAGGACAGGCTCCCTTGTCTGGGATTGACTGGAGGATGCAGGTTCACAATAAGCCCTGACAGGCAGCTGAGATGGATTGCACTGAAGTCAAGGACTTGGAGATAGGCCTTGTTGCTGTAAACAACTTGTTCCAGGACTCAGAGCCAGTGGGAAGGGCTGTGGAGATCAGGGAGGGAGCACAAGTGAAATGTGAGCAAACTCCACACAAGTACAAGACTGAGAACCCATTAAGATCACTCCTAGTTACGAGTAGCTGTTATTTCCTTTCCCTTAGTGGAGCACTGTGATGCAGAACTTGGTGTTTGAGAATTTTTCCACAGGTCCTACAAACCCAGCATATTTTCCGTGCTCCTCCATTTTCAGATGGAGGAATTAGGGCATAGACAGCACATCAACAACTGCAAAACTAGTCAGGGGCAGAAAGAGAAGTAGAAATCATCTTTTAAGAGCCCTCAGAGCCACAGGAGCACAGCCTATGAGCAGTTCTCCCCTGCTTCAGGGCTTAGGTACACTGCAAGTCTGATTTTCATTAGTGGATTTTACTTTTCATCCCTTTAAATGCCAGAAAAGAAAATTAGCCGGATTGTTTTTTTTTAATAGGAATAATTAGCATCTCTTGGGATAGGTAGAAGAATACTTAAGCTATAAAAATCTCCTTCCTCTGTGAAAATTAAGCCATACAATGGAGCACAGAGGACAGAAGCTTGCTTTTATAACTCCACAGACACAAGAAGCCCAGGAGATATCAAAGAAATCGGTCCACTGGCTCAAAGACAGGGCAGCTTGGGCAGCTTCACATGGCTGGCTCAGTGCCATGGTCTGACAGCCAACAGCAGCTTCAGAGCATCATGCAAACCCTCTTAAAGCCAACATGGAAGCATAAGAACTTGCAGCAAGATGATCATCATTGCTGCCTGCCATGCAGGAAGGGTTACAGGGGAAAGAAAAAGGGTTTCTTCTTTGCTCTTCAGGAAAGAGTAGCCAAGAACAGCTTCCCTGGAGGGGCCTGCAAGGCAGAGCCTCATGGGTGTGGCAAAGGGAACTTAATGCTGTTCTCCAGGAAACTTTCAACTGGTTATATGTTAAAACCCTAGATACAAAGAGTTTTGGGCTTTCTATACTAAAAAACACAGACCCTCAAGAGAACACTACATTTAACCTAAAGCTGTAAAAAACCCCTTCCATACATTTATTTGAAAGCTCCCTCACAGAAGAGGTTAATCAAAAGAATGGCAAAATCAGTAGAAAAAGCAGCACCTGAGCACTGCAATGCTCCCTGCTGCTTCTCCCTCACCAGGGCTGAGGAATGCAGTGGCACATTAAAATTCAGGCAGCACTGCCTGCTCTGCAAGTGCTGCCAGGGGGACAGGACCTTATCACCTGCCTGGCTCCCAAAGGGGAAATAGTTGCTGCAAGAGTGTGTGCTGATGTTGAGATACAACAGCGTGGATCAGGAGAGCAAACAAACCCTGCCCTTCCCTTCAGTGTTTGCATTCCAAGGCACTGAGACTGGAGTGGGAGGCTTGTGGATTTCAGGGCACAAGTGTAGTCACTCTCCTTTTGTAACCCACACCATCTCTAGAACAACATTAATTCATGTGCAGGAACAGTTTTGTAACAGCACTTTCTTGTTTTCAAAACAGAGATGGTGGTGCTAAGATATCACAAAGTCTCCTGCTCTCCTGGATGCCAAAATGGACAAATTCTTATGCAACTGAGCCAAACAATTTACCTAAGGGTGGCAGCAGCTCACCTGGGGACAGCAGCACACTAAGGGCTGCCTGGAGGAAGGAGGCCCGTCAGCAGAGATTAAAGGCACGTGACAACAAACAGCTTCCAGCCCTTCCCCTCCAGCTTTGAAAAACACAAGAGTTGGCTTTTTCAAAAACTAGCTAATCATGGATGGTAATTTTTGTAAGCAGTCCATGGGCACAATGGAAACCTGCACCAAATATCTCATCCTAATAATCCAGAAAGTCAGGACAAAGCACACTCTGCTGATTCCCAAAGGAAATGAACAAATCACATGTCACCACGACAAATCATTCAAGGGCCCAGACAGAAAGGAACTGAAGCCTGACAACTCCAGTTTTTCTCCAAAACAACACTTGAGTGCAATATAGAAATACACTGACACCACAGGTACCTCTTTTGGCTGCTGGGCATTACTGCCCATATATATTCTTATCCTGCTACTATGCTGGCCAAACAAAGGAAGATCTTTGCTAGACTAAGTATCTCTATCTCACCACCTCAACTGCTCCTGAGATCCCTGTGTTAGGCAGCCAGGCCTGGCAGCCACATCTCCATCCAGGCTTCTTCAGGAAAGTTATTATCTGCATCACCACAGCATCAGTGAGGTGAGGTCAGTCAAGAAGACACAACCTAAACAAAAAGAAATGGAGGAAACTCAGGAGAGAGCTGCCACACAGGGAATATTCTCTTCTCAGCTGGGGAAAATAACATTATTCAAGAGCACTGATTCAAAAATTGAATAATTATTTATTGTTCCAGAAGTACATTGCTCTTTTATACATATTTCATAAATGATACAGGATTTTACACATGTTCAGGTTTTTTTTTTGTTCTTTTTTTTTTTAAAGAAGGACTTTTCTCCATGCTCCCTCCCTCGTCCCAAACACACACCAAGGATTCAGCTACAGGATTGTGTTCACTTTTTTTCCTTTTAAAACTCATCACACAAACATGATAAAACAGATAAAAAATAATCACACAATGTAATTAAATGGAAAGACAGAGGAGAAGGGGGAGGGAATAAAAAAAAAAACAAAACTAGAAACATGCACCCATTCGGTCCAACATGCCACTGAGTGAGAAGAGGCAGCAATCCCAGCTGTGTTTCCACATCTGCAAGGCACCTGGCATCTAGTTAATACTGAATTATTTTCTTTCCTATATTTTTAAAACATGGTTCTCCAAAAAAAAAACCCAGAAGCCTCTTTCCATGACACAGTGAGGAGTAGTAGTGAAACATCAAAAAGAAGCAGCCAGCCTTTCTGTATATAAAGCTTAGTGTCCTTCTCCCACCTTCATCCTGTCTCCACAGCATTTATCAGGAGGGTGCTAAACCAGACTGACCTGCTTTGAGTGAAGAGATGTTTTATCTGCTTAGAAAGCAGCCAGCCTTGGCTAACAGAGAGGGCAATGGGTTGACCTTCCTTCCTTTATTTCTTTTTAGCTAAGAACAAGAGATGTCATTAGCCACTCCTAAGAAATTCTGACCTGTGGACACAGAGTTCACTTAAAGCTACTTAATCAGGGGAAAGTGCTACAGAACCAAAGCAGTTCTGTGTCTTGCACTGTAAGATCCCCAGGCTCTCAGAAAGCCTCTGGGCAAGGGAAATGCTTTGACAATATGTGAAACCTTCTATCCTATTACACAAACAGTCAAGTATCAAGTTTCATTATTCCATGTTCCAAAACTGTCCATTTTAAAGCAGGAGTCATGATTCTGGCAACAGCTTTGTAACCCTTTAAGGCCTTCCTAACTTCATAGTTCAGGTGGCTCTCAAGATTTGGGGTAGGAAGAGGGGAACCTCCCTGCCTTAAGACTGAATATAAAAAACCGCTCATGCAATGCTGCCATGGATTTCTAGGAGGAGCTCAAGGGCACTGGGACGCAAAGTTTTGAGAGTTATTACGGAATAATCCAAAACATCGATTATCAAATGTCCAGAAGAAAACTCATTCCTTCTTTCACTGGGCTACAACCAATCTGTGCTACAAATAAGCAAAGGAGGAAGTCAGTGGAGCACAGGGGGTGGGCTGGGAAGGGGAAGCTCACGGTTTTCCAGTAGAAAGCAGTCTTGTAGTAACTTTATAAAAGAGACCAGGTCTGACCAGAAGTGTGCGTGTTAATGGCGGTGGAGTGCAAGTTCTGATCACCAGCCAGAGCTCCAGGTGGCTTGGATTCTTTGTTCATTTTTTTTTCTCCTTTTGTTTTTTTTCAAGAGAGAAAAAGAGACTGGAATCAGGTAAAGGAAAATTAAAAAAGCTAAGCAGGCTGCTGGTGTCTTATCAAGAGGCAGACCCTGCAAAGCTGGAAGAAGACACCCCTACACCCCAGCATTACATTCTTTTCATGAACCTCCCAATCCTGTATTTGTACACAATTGCCATTCTGACAGTTTTTAAAATGTGACTATTTGCCAAGCCCTTTTCAGAACTAACATTCCACAATGTCCCATCTTCAGATTTAAGAGATTTTCCCCCTTTACAGTCCTTTGTCTTGATTAAAGGTAAAAACCCTCCACCCCCCACACCACATCCCAGCTTCCACCTGCAACGCTTTAATTAAAAAAGGCAAGAGCTATGAACAGGTTTTTTGCTGGGGTTCAGAGCTTCTTTGCTGATCAGTCCTTTTCAGAAATTTGCTGGATGGGCAGATGAACTTGCAGTGGGTCTCGAAGCCTCTTAAGGTCCAATTCTGCCTAAAAGTAAAAGACACATTATAAAGCACAAGCTCCCAAAACAACTTCCCCCAATACCATTTCCCTTTAGAGAAAGAAAAGCTTTCCCACATTTCCTTGTTTTTTCCCTGTCCAGCAGGAATTTGCCCAGTGAGTGAAATAAAGTTGAAAGTTCATATTTACAAAAACCATTCTCTGCTGTATTTGTCTGAAGCTGTCTGTATGCAGCAACTTAAAAGACTAGGGTAGGGAAGATTTGGATCCCCATAAACCCACTGGAATACTTTTTAAAACAAGTCAACAAAAACCCAACAAACCAACATCTCAACTACATTATTAGGGATGGCTGATTCTAGAAGAAAAGCTCCAGGAAAATACAGCCAACCAATGGCATCTCTATTCAACGTGGCCTAAGAAACTCCAGAAGGACCTGTGGGTCCTTCCTTATGCAGTTTGTTCTCCAAGGCAGGGGTAGAACTCCTCTTGCCCTGGATATCTTACACTGTCATTTCCAGAGCCTGGGAATAAAGGATGATAGAGAGCAGTGAACAATAATGTGATAACTCTGCTTTTCCTGCTCACACCATCCTTCTGCAATAAGGCCCTGAGAAACACAAGGAAACATCTCTATCCTCTGCTGAACAGATCCCACAATGTGGATAATCTGTTAAGAGGGTCTGTCTCCAGAGTCTGAGAAATCTGCCCTCACTGACTTTAACAATACAGCTACATTTCCTGAACATTATTTTCCAGGACTGCACTGAAGTCTATGTCAGGAAGACCTGAACTGAATGGATGCAAGACTTCATTCCTCACTAAACCCATCTGGTGTGTAGGAGCTGAGAAGCAAAGAAATCTTGAATTAGGCTCCTCTGAAGCATAAAGAGTCTGAAGCAACTCAAGATTTACCAGCAGTTTCTGAAAGGCCCTTAAAGATTGATATGGGTTTCATGTTGATTTACACTTCCAGCAGTTCTATTCCTGGTTATATCAAAGCCAGTTTAGTGATTGCAGTGGGGCTGTGACAGGAAAATGGGCTGAAAACTTAAAATACATTCTTTCTTGCTTGAGGTGTGTCTATTAATAGTAATGAAGAGCTAGCAAGCAATAATTTCTTTATCTTATTTCTGGAAAAACTCTTGTTACCTGAGCAATTGCATCCTTGAGTTGATTGTATTTCTCTAGATCAAATCGTGTCTTTTTGGCTCCTTTATGGAAAAATAATAAGTACTGTCTGTCTCTGGCATCTGGATAAACATATTCCTAAAGAGAAAAAAAGGAGACAAAATAGGAATAAAGCTACAGCAGGGAGGCAGCACAGGATGCCATAGTACAGTATGTCTCAGGTGCTTTTGGGAGAATGACCAGTTCCTGACAGAACGCATAAGCCTGCTCCAAGCTCACACAGTGGTGGGTGACCCCTGCCAGCAGCTAAACCCCCACCTAGTCACTCACTGCTGCACAGCTGGATGGGAGAGAAAAGAGAATCCAAAGGTAGGGAAAAGCCAAGAAAGATTTAAATGTAAAGTTAAAAACAGTTTAATAACTGGGAAAAAAACAACAATATAGGAGTGATGCAAAAGCAATCACTCACCACCTCCTGCCAGCAGACCAATGCCCAGCCAGACTCTGAGCAACAGCTGCTTTGGAGAAACTCCCTCCCAGTTTATTGAAAAATGTGACATCATGTGGTATGGTCAGTTTAGGGCAGCTGTCCCAGATGTGTTCCCTCACAACACCTCACCCACCCCCAGCCTATGCGCAAGGATGGGAAGAGGGAGGTTGGGAGGGGGCAGAGCAGGGAAGAACAAAAACCACAGAAGGCCTTGATGCTGTACCAGCACTACTCAGCAACAGCAAAAGCACTGCTGTGTTACCAAGGCTGTCTTGGTCACAAATGCCAAACACTGCACCACACCAGCTGCTCTGAAGAACATTAACTCCATCCCAGCCAGACCCAGCAAAGTCAGACATTTGCTTCTCTACTCATTTGTTACACTCCAGCAGTGATTTACAAGCACCTTCCTCCTTCTTGTCCCGTGTGTGAATACTTCCATGCAGAGACAACAAGAAATAACATTTTGTACTGACAAGTTTGTGGGGAATAAAGGAGTGAGAAAAGCTATAAATACTGTCCCTGAAATGATGCAGTTGACAGACCCTTGGGACACCACGCTAGAACACCTGCAGCATCTGTTCTGATGGCCCTGTGACAGCAGAGACACTTTGAGCCCTCCCTTCCTCATTATTTAGGCAGAATTGGGAACTGATGAGACAAAAAACCACGCACTAGAAAATCCACAGAGAATCTGTCACAATTACAAGGATCCAGAGATGGATTCTTCATCTGGATGGGAGGCTAGATCTGTGAAAGACATTTCCAACAAGGGTGGGCTTCCTTGAAGCTCAGAAGGTGTCTCAGGCCATACCTGTCTGCACTGCCAAGAAAGGAATCTGTTTGGCTACAGCAGTCAGTCACCAAACACAGAAAAACATTTCTGGTAAGACAACCAGCCAGGACCACTGTGAGAACACCCCACAGCCACACACCACCTCCCTGGCCAGCACAAATGAAACAAGTAGCATCTGATTTCCAACAGGATAAGGAAGGGGCTAAGCACCTTCTACCAGGCACAAATTTGCTATTTTTCTAGGGAGTAGAGCCCAGAGAAAGTCTTCTACTGAAGTGTCAAAATCAGCACAACAAGTCCTACCTGGCGGGTCATTACGAAATAAGCATACATTGCCATGGCACTACCATAGGTGATAAAATAGGTGACTGGTTCCATAATGTCCCAAGAATATTCCCACCAGGTGAGGCGGGCCAGAATCCCAAACTGAGTGGCCATATAGGCCAGGCCTCCCCACAACACCAAGGTTGTCCTCTTCTCTGCTTTCCTGCTGAGCTCCATTCTTACCTGCAGAAGGCAGAAACACACATCTTGCAGTCTCAGAAGTAATTATGTTAATATTGTTAAGAGATAATAATGTAAAATCAGTCCCTTATATTAATAGCAACATTAAGTGGTTTGAAACATGATTTGATTATGCATGATGCTTACACAAACAAACCTCAGCTTCTTTTCCATCACTGTCTTGCTGTCACCTATATTTACTTTGAGCATGCTCTGAAGGCCTCAGGAAAGTATTTATTTCTCTACGTTCAGAGATGTTCTGTTGCATTAGCCCCAGCCTTTATTTACTAACAAGCTCATTTCTAACTACTTGAATGAAGCAAGAAAAATATTTCCACAGAAACCAGAAGCAGACATGGTTTGGTAAACACTTGGTTCAGTGATCTTAAAACTATTTGAAGCACGCCAGGGACCCAATTAAAACCTGGAAATACATCCAGGCTGCATTTGGGAGGATAAATACAACACACTGAGAAACTCCTTACTTTTTCTAGAGGTGCTAGTTGCTCCTTCAATTGCTCTAGCCTCCCTATCAGCTCCTTCTCCTTGTTCAGCTGGTGCTCCTCGATGCTCAAGGCTGTGTACAACTGCTGAACCAACGTCTTCACATCATTCAGCGTCGTGGCATTTTCATGGCTTAGGAGCTCTAGGGAAAAACAGAGGCTGCTTTATCCACTGTGCCCACAGGGCTTCTCGTGGGCCCTTGGGGAACCGCTGTTAGTCTGCACCGGAAACAAACAAAACTATCTTCTCAACAAAGAGGCCTTTGGAAGAGCTCCAGCATTCTAAGACAATGTGATTCCCTTGAAAGAAAACCAGGCCTTACTATTGGATATTCCTAAAATTTGCTAAGAATGAAAAGAGAGGTGTCCTATAAAGCTGGCCAGATGCTAACAGCTGCTTCTGATTCATATTTATATACAAGACAAACAAACTAAACTAGCTACGATCCATCACACCAGCTGTCAAGACACGGGCAGAATTCAGAATACAGACCACCAGCAACCAGAGTTACTGGTGGTGGCAACTGAACGTTGTGGCTTAGGGACCCCACAACAGCCTCAGCAGCAGCACTTGGAGTGCCAGTGCCAAGAACTGTTTCCCAGTGCACTGTGGGTAACACCCCGTGCTGCGCTGCCTGCAAAGGAGTGAAGCTCTCCCACACAGTATCAGAAACAAGAACAGGGCCACAACTCAAAAACACCTTTATCCTTGCATTGCAACTCAAAAAGAGGACACCAGTTCATAAAGGAGCTGTGACTACTTGTATTGTTTTACAGTCCACATGGAAAAAAAAAGAAGTTTGAAATTAAAGCAAAATATTCTGACATTAACCAAATAAAAAATTAATTTTTGTAGCATCCTTGGACTTGCACCTAAAGGTATCAAAATATGATTTTACCAACTCAAAAAGCTATGGACAACTTAAATTTTAACACCAGCAGCTCAAGGGAAAAAAGTGACTCAGCTGCCTGTGCCAAGACACACAAAGCACATAATTTCATGTGTTCCTACTGAGGTGAACATCAAGAAGTACTTATTTAAAATCACAGTATTCTGGCATTTCCATTCTCAAATACACAAGGTGATCTTGTAAAAATGAAAAAGCAAGAGCTGAAAAGTTTGACAGAACTAATCTCAGTGCCTATTTGCAGGCACATTCATTTTAGCACAGACTATAGAAATCTCCTTGGCAAGTGCATCCTAGGAGACAATTTCCTGTAACCTTGGTGATCCCAGAGCTCACCTATCAGTACACAGTGGGTGACAGCAGAGGAACTTCTTTGTGTGTGTGATACCCAGTGGTTTAGACTCCCAGTCTTAGCAGAGAGCTTTCTGCTAAGGTGCTTTTAATGAGATGGGGAAAAAAATCATCTCTAGTAGAGGTCAGTCTACCCCACATTTAGGAGAGAAAGACCATCTCACCCAGTATACTTCACTCCCAATTCCAGAATAACAGAACAATAAAATCTCCCACATGTGTGAGCCAGGAGACAAACAGAAACAGCATTTCCCAAGCTGTCCCTCTTGTTTAAATCCTCAGAGGTAACTACAGGCAAGCAAGAACCTGGTGGTTTATGAAGGCTATGAAGCTGCCCAGAAGAAAGAGGGCAGATAAAAACACTAAATTCCTACCTCCCCCAGTAATGCTGAAATGTCTCAAAAGCTTCTTTGCAGATTTTCACATCTTGAAAATCACACACGTTCAAAGAATATTATAGAAATGGATTTTCTTATTGACTCAGAATAGGTTGCTTTCCCTTCCCCTCCTACCTGATTCTTCTAAGAGCAAGTCTCTTTTATTTCACTGTTTGGTAGCTAACAGGGGTTTGAGGTTTATCTGCAATGTTCAAAGTATCACACTTAAATGGAAACAATGTTAGCTGTCAGGGGAAGCAACAATTTATTCTTCCAAACCAGACAATCTAAATTCCAATCTAATTCCCATCTTGTCTTGTATTCCTTCAGAATGAATTAAATTAAATTACTTTCCAGTAATTATAAAAAAATTTTGAAAAACTTACAAATTAAAAGGAATTCTATTTCTTTGTTTATTCCTCTTGAGGGCTGGGGGCACTAGCTTTGAACAGAACGAAATATCTCCTTTTCATTAGTGATTATTCTGACAACTTGGAAATCTCTAAATTGGGCTCCAAGGGCAGGATTAGAAACCACGAGGTTTCACTTTAGAAACAACACTTCATGCTCCTGAACAAGTTAATAAAGCATGCTGCAGTGAAGCAGGGAACTGAATACTGAGATTACTCCCAGGGCTGAGCAGAAGCAGGCTGCTTTACCTCTCTTTGGTGGTCTGACATGGTAGGAGACATCATTAATGATCAGCTTGAAGTCATCCAGCAGAAGCAGGTCTATGCCTGTGGAGGAGGCCACACGTGTGCCATCTGTAAGGAAAACAAAAACACAGATTAAGCAGGAGGAACAAAGAACTTCAAACATGCTGTGGCTAAGTTGTAATACCATCCCAAACCCAGCTGTTTGGTTTCTATTCTTTGTAAATAGAATAATGTAAATATTATTTACAGAAAACCAGAGGGTGGATCTCTTTAATTTACAGTATTGGACTATGAAAAAAACAGTACATCCAAAGTATGAGAGTAGTGTACAAAAATACAGAAAAACATAGCAATCTTTAATAAAAATAGCAAAGTCTTCAGATGAACTTGATCTCTTGATGTGCTTTGCCATATGACCAAAAATCAAAGAGCAGAGTCCCTTAAAGCCAAAACAGAATTTGAGTTCACAAAATAACTTTAAATTCTTGGCTATTTACAATAATAACATAAATATTCTTTGTAAAGGATGATACTTTTTGCCAGGACAATGAAAGGTGAAACACAACTGAGTTCTCACTGCTAAAGCACGATACTGTTTCCCATGTACCACCTTCCACACCCAACTCCTTATAAATCAATTTCAACCTCTATGTAGGTTGCACAGCTTGCATCTTTCCTACTAAATAGTAGGAAACTCACCAAAAGACATCTCCATTAGGACTGATTTCCTTGGCAGCACTGACTATACAATATTCTAAGTCTAGGAATAGCATTTCTACCTTCTGCTCTTTCAGGAAGGTCAGAGAACTCACACCACAGCGAACTTGTACTTCAAAAGCAAAAGGCCGGATGCAGACAGCTGGCAAGCAAGCAAATCAATCAGTTTGTAAACAAGAGTACCTGCTGAGTAGATTGCAACCCGATCAATGCCTCTGTCCTCTGCTCGCAGCTGTTGCAAGAACACCCCGACAGAGTCTGAGATGGGTTTCAGGGTGAACTGGCAGCGCTCGCGCCGCGATGGAAGGCTCACAGAAATCACAGGCAAGCCGTTCTGGTAAACCACCGTCACTTCTACAGACACAACAAAAACACAAGATCGTTAGAAGGTAACAGATCTCCTCTACTCGCTCCATGGAGACAAAGCAAACCTCATTATAATCTGAATGTAACAGATTAAACTTTCAGTTTTCTCAAGAGATAAGGCCAAAGAAAAATTGAGGTATAGCAGAGATTCTCACTCCAGTAATTTGGCAGTATTTTTCTGTACTTTGTAAAAGTTACTTACTTTAAAAGTTACTGACTCTATGGTCACCTTTGCTCTAAAGGCAACATGATAGCAAAAAGCCCTAACATGACAGCACAGTCTGTTTTGGTTAGGTTTTGAGAATGAAAGCATTTTGGACTCTGGAAGACAAAGCACTGTTGTTTATATCAGAATTTATAGCTCAGGAGACAAAGGCAGATTATGTCTATTAGGAAACATCAAGGAAGGACCCACTTCAAATGTTTATATTCTTATTTAGTTCTGGTTTCTTCCTCCTTGTCCTGAGGCAAAACATGTCAGAAAGCAGTCAGGAGCATGAGGCTGTAGGAGAACAGCACTCCAAGTTTAGGCTTCAAGGTCATTTCATCTAAAATTCATGGGATCAATATGCTTTGTACGTCTCCAGACAGGCATTACTACTTAGGTGTAGATAAAACAAGATTTTCCCATTTCTTTGGTGCTGCCAAAAGCTTTTCTGAGGGCGTTCTTGAGGATTTCTGTAATTCTAAAATCAATGGTAGTGAACTGTATGAGCTGTAAGCTAGTTATTACTTTACTGCCACAACCTGCTCCGTGTACTTCGTGAGATCCATACATAGAAAAGAGAAGTTAAAAGTTCATATTTGCTAAGCCCTTTATTGAATCACAGTCATAAAACTGTCCTGAAGTGACGTAGTTGCTAAGACATAACAGCACACCTCAAAACGATTTGCTTTTATAGGTATCTTTGTTATGTAAAAACACACAGGGTTTTTTATTGCTCAGACATTTGCTGTGTCTCAAGGATGGTGCAGTCACACCCACCCACAATTCATCTGCCTCAGTATCCCAACCTGTTGTAGCTTTGGTCAGCTCCTGTCTCCTTAAACTCACTGAACTCATGCACTGACATGCTAAGTCATTTTAAGCAGCTAACACCAAAACCAGCCAGTCAAAAAGTCAACAGAAGTAGAAATAAAGGTAAATAATGTTATTTTAACTAGCAAAGGGAACTATGGGGACAATCCTGGGGCAACACACCTTTCCAAAAATGGGGGATCGTCGATATTGAGAAAGGATTTACCAAGTGCACTTGCACAAAGCCAGAAGAATTCTCTTCTCATTCTTAACTATCACACACCTTCATGAAATTAATCAAGCATAAAAAAGCTTTTTCCCCTCTTGCAAAGGATTGCCACCTTAAAGTCCTTAAAGACTAAATGGAAGCAACCAAGTATGGACACCTAAAACAACTAAAGCATCCTAAGAGGTCCCAGTATTTGAAAAACTATCAATGTGTTTTCTCAAGACTCAGACACCTGACAGGATTTTAGTAGCTTTAGTGTTTTGAAGCACAGAACTCAGAGACAACAATCAGATATTTACTGGAAAGAAATAAAGCAAAGTGCTAATTTATTTGGACTGCCAGAGAGAATTTAGAGCTCCTTAGCAGCAGCTGTTATGACACCAGCTACCAGGTTTTCTTTAAATTTAAAATGCTACCTGGATCACAGAGGCAGTGAGGCAGATTTTTGCAGAGAAGAGAGAACAATGTTTGCATTTACACTTTTTCCATGGATCCCCATCAGTACCACCCAGAGCTCCAGGACTGGCAGCTCTGGAGGAAGTGCCTACCAGGAACAGTCCTGCTGCATTTTAGGAGTCATCAGCATTAGGAGCACAAACAAAGCCTTTCACCGGGATTTCCAGCTTAGGTAAAGTATTAAAGATCAAATTATTTCCCTTCAAAAGACAGGGTCCATAAGCCTGCAAACACAGCTGCTTTATATTTTCCTTGCAAAAACCCTGTAAAAGTAATTTCCTAGCTTAATTCACTGGTGGGGAAAGTCTGTGATTGCAGGTTGATCCTCTCACCACCTCCCACACAAGCAATGCTGGTCAGACATTTACTGCATTGAAGAGGGAAAAGGCATAGAAAAGAAGGAAATCTGAAGGACACAATAACACAAACCTAACAGACAGCAGCAGGCAGCTCCAGCAAAAGTTATTAACAAGCCCCTGTGATATGGCTGCCTCACTCTTCTCTCCCACAGCCCTGGGTGTCTTCTGCATCTACTTCACAAGTTACAAAGAGAACAAAGCATTTGGCACCTCTCTAATTACAGAGCTAAGGTTTCAGCTAATCTTCCCCTAGTTAAATTTTAAGCCAGGATTTAAAGGCATGGGCCAAGTAAAAGAAATTAATGTTATACAAGTGTGCTGCACTTACATTTACAGTCACCTACAGCCTGGCCAGGAATGGTGCTAAATGAGACCGTGGGGGATTTGAAAAGCTTTACATGCTATATTGAGTGTGGGGGTGCTTTGAGGCATGAGTTCCATCCAAGTACCACAAAGCTTTGACTCAACCATATGTGCACCAGCAAGAGGTCATGGGTGTTTTTTTTGTTGTTTTTTTTTTAAGATTTCCATTTTTGCCTAATATCAACTTGAGCAACAAATGAGGTCAAAACGAAGTACAATAAAAGAAAAAAAGTGTTGCCAAAGAAGTCAGTGTTCAACATTGGCTACTGGTAAAGGCAAAGTTATCAGAAGAAATAATGAGAGAATTATTAAAGCACAACATGAGGAAAGGTAAAATCAAATCAGCACAGGCAGACACCATCTCAATCTTACACATCCTCTACACTTCTACCTGTTGAAGCTGCCAGGTTTTCATGCAAGCTCTGCAGAGCAGTCAGTCATGTTCTCTTTGTCTTTGCACACTTGTTACCCTGGCAGGGGAAGCAGGAACCCTTCATTTATTAGCTTTCAGACCTCATTAACAAGCCTTAACAAGGAGAGGATCCACTCAATGCCCAGTCTGTCAGCACAAGTGCTCCACTCCCTGTGCACAGCACGCAGATGTTAAGCAGCTGAAAGCTGCTCCTTTCCACTTTGCATTGGCAGCACACTGAGATTTTTGAAGTTCCACTAGTGCATCCTTTTGCTTTGTGCTCTGACAACCTTATCAAAAAAGCTTCATGTTTGAACTGTGCTAGAATTTAAATAAAGGAATATCATTGCTTTGGCTTCAAAATTTATTCACTGCAGTGAACAATGCTTTTGACCATTCTGGCATGTAGCTAAACTGCACTTTTGTTACATAAATGGGCTTAAGGGGGCAGGTAGGGTCAGGCTGAAGGGACCACAGTGAGTCTTCTGGTGCCACCTCCCTTTTCAAGCAGGGACATCCCAGAGCACATGGCACAGGATTGTGTCCAGATGGTTCTGGAGCATCCTCAGTGAGGGAGACTCCACAGCCTCTCTGGGCTATCTGTTCCAGTACACAGGGAGATCTTCCTCATGTCCAGGCAGAATTTCCTGTGCATCAGTTTCTGCCCTTTGCCTCGTGTCCAAGTGCTTGGCACCACTGAACAGAGCCTGGCTCCAACCTCTGGCACCTCCCTCCAGGCAGGACAGCACCCTGAAGGGCAGGAGTCATACAGACCTCACAGCCACATCAGAAAGAAGTGTGGCAAAAAGACTCTGACAGCGGCATGCAATTCCATCTTTCTTTATAAAGCCTGTCCAGTTTTGTAAGGACAGTTCATAGAAAAGTTGCCCATTGCTTTAATTCTTTCTGACGTTGTTCCCTCTGTCGCCTCCTGAGCTCCAAACTGGATTGGTGCCCAGCCAAAGAAGCCTCCACCAGAAAAGGGGGCAGGGAATGAAACCTGAGTTGTGGAATCCAAGTGAGGCAGGAGCTGGTGTGTACTCACCATCAGAGGGCACTACGGTACTGCAATACACCACTCGCACGCTCTGCCAAGGAGACAGCCGCTGATGCACCTGGAAAACACGGGAAAAAGGACAAATGTTCAGAGTCTGGCAGGATCCGGCCCAGAACCATCTCCCGTGCCCCCTCCCCAATGCCCGCGCCAGGCACTTCCTCCCGTCCGGAGCAGCCACAAACCCGCAGCACGTGTCAGGAACAGCCTCTTCCCTTCCCATCTGTCACCCCACAGGGATTCCCCCGCAGCCAAGTTCACCTCTACACACCTCACTCTCCACACGGGCAGCTGAGAGTTTGTAACAGAACAGCTGTGCTTTGTGTTCCTTAATGTGACATGGATTTTTAAAGCCACACGGTCAATCAGTTTTAAGAAATCCATTTAGCTTACTACACAGACACAGAGTAGAAACTATACCAAAGCACAAGTCTTTAAAGGTTAAAAAAAGAAGTTTTTTGCATAACCAGGAGGGATGTTTTACAGAGTTGTGGATTAACAGGTTCATTCTCTTTGGTTGTTTTCTATGCCAACATTACTTTTCTCGTGTCCTTAGAGAGGGAAGCCAAACTGAGATATGAAGCAGTAAACATGCCTGTGCACAGAAGAACAAATTGTTCTAACATAAAAAGCAATAACTGTAATACTGAGCTATAAAAATAAGAAACAACAGCCCAACAGGAAGAAAGCATATGAATGGGTTTGCATGTTCTGCAAACTTAGCAAGAGATTCATTTGCCCATAAAAATCTACAACCAGACTGATTTAAAGTCTATTTTTCAGATTATACTACACTGGTTATATACTAATCCTTCCCCAACACTGAAATTCCAACTCTGGCACAAACCAGCCCAACTGTACACCACAGTAAGGAGTAACACACCAGCTCTCACCTGTCTCTGGTGGTTCATATTTCAGTGGCTAGCCTCAGATTTTTCCACAGCTGCTGTCCGATTTGGACATTCCTATGGTCTGGGATACTTTTTCTTTGCTGAACACTAAAACACAGCTGCCAAACCTACATTTTCATAAAGGTATCTTACAGGGAGGGATTGTTTAAGTAAACTTCTAATGAAGTTTGCAAACAAAACCCAGGTTGCTGATTACTTCTCTGCCAAATTGTCCAGACCTCTGTGTTTCATGAGGTTGCCTTTGATAACCTACTTTGAATGGCTTTAATTGCTACTTCCCTTGTCCTCTGAAGCCTGACATCCAAACCAAGGATAGTTTCCACTAATCTTTTTGAAAGCAGGACCTTTGGCCCTGATGGTCACTGCACTGACAGCTCTAGAAATTCACTGTGACAGGTGCTGTATTTATATTTCATTTCTATCAATTTTGACAACAAAAATCAGTCATTTTCAATTTGCCTCTTCTCAATCTCATTTTCAGCTTCCCAGGGTCAAATCAGACAGGAAAATAAGTGGGCACCAAACAGCTGTAACTCAAGAGAGAAGCTGAATGTTTCAACAAGAGTAATGTTGTAAAAAACACCTGTTGGGAACTAAAGGGCAAATTTGCTATTTTGCAAGTGAAATAACCAAGTCTTCTTAACTCTCTGACAGCATGTGCTAATGTTGAGCAACCAGGCCTACCCCTCCCACAGGAAAAAATCCAGGTTTTGGACTCAAAACTATCTGAGACAAACACAGCTATGGCCCCACATAATGTACAAATCCAGCTCTGTGAATAATATAATAGTACTGCCAAGACAATAAAGTCAGAAGCTTCAAGGATCAGATGTGGTACCACATGCAAATCGATTTTCGGAACCAATTTTTACCTAAGAAGGGGAATTTCAATCCTTCCTAAAACAGTATCAGATATAAAAACACGTGGGCAGAATTCACTCAGTGAGACACAAACCCTCCTCAATCAGAGAGCACTACCCCAAAGCCTGTTTATAGACCAGTTTTACATGATCCCACAGCACAGCTAGCACTGATATGAGGTTTTTACTGCTTCACTCACCCCCTCTAGACAACATAACTCATTCATTTTTTCAAACACTGCACAGCAGGACTCTGCTTTTCTACCACATGTGGACAGCAGCCCAAAAACGCAGTTCTCACAACATCCTAAACCCTGCTGAACCCAGCATCATCCTACTGCAAAGTAACCGTGTAGCTGGAAGATGTTATCAGGTAGCACATGCAAAGACTTTACCTTAAGGCTACGAGTATCTCACAAATACAAGCTCACTCCAGAAGCCTCCTGCCCTCATAGAACGAAACAGGAAAAGGCAAAACAGGTTGAAAAAAAAACCAGGGCACGTTAGGTGACTCATCAAAAAGCTGAGGTGCCCCCAGACTTAACCCCTGCACAATTCTTGCATCCCAATATGGGCTGAACCCCTCTGTTTCCTTAACACTCCCCTCCCCAGCAGCGTGCTGCCAGTACATTTTACAGGAGAGATCTGTTAGAGCACTCCTATCTGTCACTCCTGCAGCTCTGAACTGTGCTGCTGGTACAATCCCTTATCAACAAAAACAGTTTCTACTGGGCAGGAAGGGAAAAATAGGAACAAATGAGCTCAAAACTGAGCAGAGACCAAGATGTCATGATATGTCATCCAAGGTTAGGAAGAGCTTACGGAGTCATCCATCATTTTTATTCCGAAGGGAGACTGTTGTTTTAAAATTGAGACGGAGAGAAACGTTTGAATGCGTTACCCAGTGTCTGCAGCTCACCAGCTTCATACAGAAAGGTGTCAGCAGGCTGAGGCTGGGGATCAGAGCAGCGCAGGGCACAGAGAGCAACTCATTTCAAGCTTTACTGACCACATGAGCCCCTCAAGTAAACAGCCAACAGCTCACGCCCCTTCAGCAACCAAGTGTGCAACAACTGCACCCAAATTTTAGTTGATACAGGCTTGTCCACCCCTCCCAAAATAAGCAATACTTGGGAGCGTGAAAAGCACCAAAGGCAGACCACAAAAACAAAAAGCTTTAAGCACTAGGATAAATTTCTGGGTCTCACAGGAACACATGCAGGAATTCACATTCCACATCCATCAGATCCTTCGCTTCCTGCCTTATCTGCAGTAAGATGCATGCTAAGAGGCTCAGGGTTATGCAGCAGCTGCGCTCCCAAAATGATTAAAGGAGCAAGAGGAAAATAGTCCCAGTCCTCTACCTAAAACTAATCCCTCCTCCAGGTGTATATTAGACAACCCAAAGGCAAAAATAACAGCACCTTTATAGGTCCTAATGTGGCTTTCTCAATACTGCCCTGGTGACAAAGTTAATCAAAGCCTTGCTGAAAAAAAATCAACCTTTTGGCTACCAGTGAGTGCTCTCTGTTGGAAAAAGAGGGAGCAGCTCCTGTTCTCCAGGTATGTAATTATCAATAACGGAATACTAACAACTTTAGGAGATTGAGTCTCCAAACCCTAATTAAAATCAGGAAAGAGGTTGACCAGGAAAAAAGAAAAAAAAAAACACCCAAAGCATGAAAAAAAGGTGAACAACTTACTCTAGAACCCAAGTAAAACATGCTGCTAACTCATTACCTGGAGTACCAGTGCAGCAGAGCTTTTGTGAAAAACAGAGCATTCTCTGCATAAAAATTTCTTACTACAAGCAAAGCATTTAAGAGACACATTTGCAAGTGCTTCTGGCAACATCTATTTTACAAATTACGAGGGGACTCCTTTATGTGGGGCTGCCTTAAGTCTGACACAAAGCAGCTCACCTTTTCCAACAAGAAACAGATACTTTCCTCTCTATCCCGACTTCTGCTGCATGAAACACTGAATGTCTTTCCTGGCTCTAAAACTGGTTATCCTAAATCCTCCAGGCTGGAATCTCAGCGATGAAAACTGCAGCGAGCTTCCCCAGGCAGCCCCAGCAACCCAAGCCACCCACCTCAAACATGCTGAAGGGCTCCATTTATCTGTCTTTACCTCACTTCTGCTCCCGTACTCAATCTGTTAGATTTTAGTCTCTCTTAAACAGGATGCTGGAACCCTGGATGCTGAGAATTTCAGACTCTCTGTGCTCACAAACACTGACCCCCAGGAGAACACAGCATTTGACCTGAGGCCATTCCAAAACTGAATAACAGAACTAAGATTATGAGTTTGAATAGAAGTGTGCAATATCACTCAGTAGAAAACTTGGAGTTCAAAGTTTTAGAATAAAATAATATATATAAAGCTACGATAAAAGTTTTAAAGCAGTAACTAGTCTTTCTTCCCCTTCTTCTTCATGAGTTAGAGTAGTATTTTGTAATTAGGCAGAAAAGTCTACATTAACAGTGATTAGTTAAATTAAAAGTAACAATAATTTAAGTGTCATTTCTTAATTAGATAGTTTTTCCTTAAAAGACCTTGTAAAGATAGATACGAAGCCATTTTTGTAACTTGTTAGTGAAATACTGTAGAACTCACAACTTGTGAGACTGTAATATAAATAAAAAATAATAAATATCCAAGTCCAAACACAAAATACCATCTCAAATGCTTTCAATCCCAACCAAAACAAACAAAAAAAAATTAAAGAATCAATACAGTACCTTGATCCCAAATTATCAGAGTTCCCTTCTGTCCCTGCCCTTTTCCTTCCCCTGCACACCAGCTGTCTGCAAAGTATAGGGCAAAACCATGCCCTGACCAGAAACCTGCTGTCTGAGGGATTTGATGTGTGACTTCCCAACACAGCCAGTGGTTTTGCACCAGCACACAATCTCTGACTGGACTGAAATACATTGAGCTGTGAGGGACTGACTGGGGCCAGCTGCTCGCTCGCTCCTCGGGAATAGGACAGCAGGATGCAGGATAAAAGGATGAAGGCAGAAAGATCAGTCACCACTCCTCACTGGCTTAACAGACTGCACTAAGGGAAAGTTGATTTACTGCCAATTAAAGTAGACAATATCAAGAAACAGCCTGAAATTAACACTTTGCCCCTAGCCCAACCCTTTATGCCCAGATCCAGCTCTGCCCAGACACAGCACACTAAGATCCCTCATCCCCTGGGTACCCCACAGAGACTCCTCAGCCCCAAACACCCCACAGAGATCAGAGACTCTTCAACCCCAAACACCTCTTGGCCTCCTGAGACACCCCACAGGTATCAGAGACCCCCTGAGCCTCGTGACACCCCACAGATATCAGAGACCTCTCAGCCCTGTGACACCCCACAGATATCAGAGACCCCCTGAGCCTTGTGACACCCCACACAGCCTTCAGAGACCCTTCAGCCCCATGACACCCCTCACAGCCTTCAGAGACCCCTCAGCCCTGTGACACTCCAGATATCAGACACCCCTCAGCCCCGTGACACCCCACAGATATCAGAAAACCGCCTTAGCCCCATGACACCCCACAAAACCATCACAGAGACCTCTCAGCCCCATGACACCCCACACAGCCCCCACAGAGACCCCTCAGCCCCGTGATATCCCACACGACCATCGGCCCTGTGACACCCCACAGATATCAGAAACCCCCCTCAGTCCTGTGACACCCCACAGAGCCCCCACAGAAACCCCTCCCAGCCCCAGGCACCCCACCCAGTGACTATCAAACCAGTCTGCCGATAAAACCCTTCACAATGGAGCAGCGTGGGGCTCTGAGCACTCACAGGACCTCGCCAGCCCGCAGCAGCCCCTCACAGAGGAGCTCTGAGGGCAGCGGGGTGACCAGGGGAAGATGGCGGCGCCTCGTGAGGGACCGGCCTGCTGCCAGTGCCAGCTTCAGCTAATTCCTGCTAATTCCTCCTCAGCGCCCTCCCTGCCTTCCTCAGACACCTCCAAAGGGATCAAAACAGGCCTGTCTGCCACTGGAGATGTCTGCCTGCATCTCTCACCCCCTTCCTTTCTTTCTGAGGTGCCTGGACATGATTGCGCACTTCTGGGATCTCTCTTTGAGAGAAAAAAAAATACCAAAAAAGTCTCAATCTTCCTTTGAAATTGGGCCCAACTTTATCAGGGATTTTCAACCTTGATAATGGAAGACCTTCTCCAGCTGAGGTCTCTGGATACACTCACACAGCCAATACAGCCATGCAGTATTTGCTAGCAGGCGTACCCTGGGCTGCTGTTTGGGAGTGTGGGATGTGATCAAACACCCCCTGCTCCCACAAGGGTACAGCTCACACCACATCCATGCAAACCCCAGGGATCTGGCTGGAGAAAAAACACCCCTGGACCCAAGAGTTGTGCCCTCGCAGTGACAGCAACAAGCCACACACTTCTGAGCACAATTTTCTCTAAGTCCAAGCTGCTGCCTTTTTTAACCACGCAGCTCGTTTCCCAGGACCCAAACAACACTTGTCTGATTAAATCCCACTGCCTTGAACTGATTCCTTTCTCTCTTTGACAGCAAGCCCTTACTCCATCCCACTCAAGAGGTCAGATTTTGCACCAAAAAGAACATTTTGCACCCACTGCCTCCGCAGGGCAGCGTTTCATGAGGATGAGGGTCAAGCAAACAAGAACCCGTCTGAACTGCAGTGCTATTCTTTGTGGATTTTTTCTTCTGTGTTTTAAAATCAGGCTGTAGACGGACACAAAAAAAGGCAATGCCAGCAAGATGTGGGAAGTGTTATTCCTTACATTTAGAAGCACTTCGTATGACCTACGCATTAGCAAATGATCTTCATTTGCCTCAGTTCTTGTTCCTGCCTGAATTTTCTCCTCTTCCAGCATTAGTACAAAGCTCTATCACATCTGCTAGGAAGGGAATATAAACAGGAGGTGAGCTATAAATATTCGTTTCTCATCCTGCTTCCTTTGCCCATCTGCCTAAAAAGAAGCAGGTAATCCACAGTGTCCAGGAAGAGGAGGGGGTAGGAGGAAAGAGATTAATTCTCTGCATGAAAGGGAAAAAGGGATGAAGTAACTGTTCCTCATCCTTTCTCCCAGGCATTACTGCTGCTCTGGAGATACTGAAACAAGGAGTTGCAGCAGGAACTGTTGTTGAGCAGGAACATCACTGCATTTGATGGGTTTGATTGAGCCTCTAGGAGACAAGAGAAGGAAGAGCAGGTACTAAAAGGGAAAAAAGTTGAGTTGACATCTTAAGCACATCAGTAATGCAGAATCTGTTGCTTTTAACAGGTGCTTCCCTTGCCACCATCCACATCACTTCCCCCTTAACTAAAAACCAAATCAAAACCCCAAACCGAAACCTTCTCTCAGTCTATAGTCTTAACTTTATTGCAAGTGCCAACAATTTACAGAGAAATACCCAATTCCTAACTTAAGGCAGATGATAGGCAGGGTTCTCCAGACCCTCACAATCACTTTTTCACCCAACCTTCACACAGAACTTCCTACCTCTGGCAGACAACACAAAACAGGGCTGGAACTTCTCCCTGACAGTTTGTGATGTCAGATCACAGTTTCACCATTAAAATATTTTTGCTTTGCTGAAGCAGGATGGTTTGGATTCCACTTCTTTAATACAATCCTCATGGTTACTGGGGGAAAAAAAAGCTGAGAATTTTAATTCCTTTGAATCCTGAAGGCTTGAAACACAGAACTGAAACAAAACACTAGGATGCATTTAAACCTGTCAGCTTTGAAACCTGAGAGCTAAATTTATTTCCCTAATTTCCAGATTCATCACTTGAATCTCACTGGAAAAGTTTATAACTCTCTTCTCAAAATTAAGGGGGCTGTCAACCACTGTTTAAAAGAAATTTGAAGAATTCAGTGAATTCTGAGCTCACTAATTTCAGGGATTTTGTCTCTCTCAGCCACCCACAGCTGAAAACTGCATAACTAAGAGAGAAGGCATCAGATGGATTCCCCTCAGCCATTTCCCCAGGGCAGCTCAGCTGTTGTTTTGTTGTTTGGTTTCTTGTTTGATTTTCTTCCTCTAGCACTTACCAACCCCATCAGGCAACTCCTTTAGCCTCTGCTAGAACCAGTTTCAAACAAGAGCTCTTGCCCCTCTTCTCCCAGTGCACAAACAGCTTCCCAGTGAGGAGGAAACAGCACCTCGCTGACACCCCTGCACTCCCAGCATCAAGAATGAAACACTGAGCAGAGTTATGGAGTGAGATTCCCACAAGTGCAGGGATATTCCTTCTGCCTCGGTGCGTGCTGGGAAGCAGCCAACTCGCACTGGTTTTCCAGGGAATAAACTCAGAAACGAGGGAACCTCGCTGGTGAAAAGGCACAGCAGGCTCGTGCAGGCTTTGGAGTCAGAGACAGCACATGCACAGCTTGGGAGGATCTGCACACTCTGAAATGTGGAGAGGTGCAACATCCTGCAAGCCACAGCACATCCCACTGCTGGGGGAGTCCTACACCAGCAACTCCCTGCAGGAAAGCACAACACAAAACAATCTCATCTCTCTGGCTAACTTTACACCTGGGTTTGGTCCAAAAAGTGGTGGAACAGAAAGGTAAGTACTCTCAGACAGCAAGAGGCTGTACCCACAAAGGCACATCCAGGCAGTCCACAAAAAGTGGTTCCTTCTCTTGGATTATGGGCCTTACAGGGTGAGCCTAGAGGCCAAACTCACTTTAGGACTCAATCCTTTATGAGGCACTTAGCAGGGAAGTTTGAGTGTTACCCAAAACTGCCAGACAAGCTTTATCGATACTCTGATTCTCACAAGTTCAGACCCTAAGCAAAAAACTAAGTTTGGCTACAAATACCTGCAGCCAATTCACACTGGCCAGGTTTATTCTGGAAGAAATACCAAAGTGTAGGATGTTCAGCTTGGCATTCTTCCCTGCTTTCTACCATCAGTTTGCAGCAGTTTACCACCAGGTGTGATTAGAACAGTAAAAATCAATCCTTTTGCTAGTCCCACACACATCTCATGAAGCCCTGGAAGAATCCTCTTCCAGAATTAAGGGTGGATGCCTGACATTCTCCCCCTGGATATGCTGCTTGCTATAAGGATTGTTACGGTGCAACTCTGGCTTCTAAATCCCTTATGCTTCCTGGCAAGACTAGAGCAACAGACAGAAACGAAAAAAAAATCCAATAAAAATATATGGATGTTTTAAAGCCATTAAAGAACTCCATTTCATTGTGCTACCAGACCACAGATCAAGGATACTTACACGCAAACTTAATACCCCTATATGTTAATGTTTAATGTCCTTTGGTTAATGATGTACTTTTACTTATTTTGCAGGATTGCCCTCCTCCTGTGCCCTGAGAGAGGAGATGGTGCAATGCTCACCTCCTGTGAGCCATAAGTACGTGCCTGGAGAGGCAACTTGGCAGAAGTTAAAGCAGGAGTGAAAGGCAGTGCTCTGCAGAGGCAGATCTCTATTGACACACCAATAACGTGCAGGAAGAACACAAACACGTTACTTGTCAACCTGATGCCTAATTACTGTGTTAAATTCAGTTCCCAAGGTTTCCCAGTTCAGCTTTCCCCTGCTCGTCTCACCTGGTCTGTTTGGGAGAGGAGGAGGTCAGAGTCATAGAATCCTGGAATGGTTTGGGTGGGAAGGGACCTTAAAGATCATCTTCCTCCAGCCTCTCTTCCCATGGGCAGAGACTCCTTCCAGCAGACCAGATTGCTCCAAGCCCTGCCCAACCTGGCCTTGGACACTTCCAGGGATGCAGGGGCAGCCACAGCTTCTCTGGACACCCTGTGCCAGGGCCTCCCCACCCTCCCAGGGATGAATTTCTTCCCAACATCCCAACTAACCCTGCCCTCTGGCAGTTTAAAGCCATCCCCCCCTGTAAATAGTCTCTCTTCTTCCAGGGTGCCTTCACATACTGGAACACCACAATTAGGTTACCCCAAAGCTTCTCTTGCCCAGGCTGAACAAGACCAATTCTCCCAGCCTTTCCTCACAGCCGAGGTGCTCCATCTCCCTAACCATAAGAAAGTGGGGTTGACCACCTCTGTACAGCACGAGCAGCACCCACAGGGTATCCTGCAGCATTCCAAGCATGGTTTCAGAAACACAAACTTGCTCCTGGCTTCTCTGGAGGAGGAAAAGCTTTTATCACCTGTGGGACTGCTCCCCAGACCCCAGCCTTGGCAGCAGGTGGGGCTGACTGCAACACTCACTGACTGCTTCATCATCAGTCATAAGCAGGAGGCCCAGAGATCAAAAGGTTTTTATTTAATTGACCATTGATAAAGGGAATGACTGCAACAGTATCTCCTAATAGCTTAGAGCTATTCATCTGAGCACCTCCTGCATGGCACTGCTGTGCTACAAACTGAATGTAATTAGGCTCAAATGCATGGAAGCACAACGGAGGCACGAACAGATAAAGTTTGAGGAAAGCTGTAAACTGATCTAACAGCCAGTGCCACCCTCAAAGCTCAGCAACATCCATCACTCCCCCAGGCTGAGCCTGTGGGGACCAGAGGCTGGATGCCCTTGGAAGGGCTGCTGCCCCCCTGTAGGTGCCACCACAGTGCCCATGGCCAGGCCACCTTCAGCACCAATCCACTCTGTCCCCTCCCAAACCTCCCCCCTCTGTCTTGGCAAAACCAGTCAAAATGGGGTTTATGGACACACACTATGCACAAACCCGTCTTTAGTTTATATAATGATTAAGTCCAGGCATCCAAGTTAAAATCACTGAAGAATCTTACAGAAAAACAGACCTATGACTTCCCCTAACTTATCAAGTTAACCACTGCCAGGATGTGTGATAAACCAGGATTACCCAAACATTCCATTCCATTCCATCTCTTTATTTAAAAATACTGTTTTCTATAAATTTTCTATCCCCTAAATCACAAGGTTTGTTTTAGTAGGATTTTAACGGAAATTTTTCAAATTGTTTCAGTTCAAGTATTTTTGTTTTGTTTTAAAAGCACAGAACATATAATATCCTGTGTTTACACCTCTACCTAAAGTTTTTTCCCCACAGAAGCTGTTGCAGCTTCATCTGAAGAATAAAACACAAGGAGGATCCAACACCAAACAAATGCATTTTCAACAGCTAGTCCCAAAAAGCTGATTTGAACTACTTGCCCAATCATAAGCTACAAACCACACATCAGAGATACACATGTTGCAAAGGGTTTGCAGTTCACACTTCTTTCCTATATGAAGGCTGAGGATTAACTCATTTTAAAACAGATTGAGAAGCCTTGGAAATGAACCACTAGAAAAAAATTACTAGGAAAATTAGAATTTTTCTAGTCAGTAGGGCCATTTAAGAATGAACAGTCTTGGGAAAAGAGATTATCCTGGGAGAGAGGGATTTGGAATGGAAAGTAACAGGAGATCTTTGGCTTGATCACTTCCTTAAAGCTTTTCCAAATCAATTAAACTGGGTTTAATATACTGTGATAGGTGTTCAGTGGTCTAGAAGAAGGCAATTTACAATTTGGCTCCGAGTTATACAAGCTGTCAGAGACACCTTTACAGTTTGTATTTTCATTGACAGTCTCAGTTAGTTAATGAAAATTGAACCATTCTTCTCTGGAAAATTAAATATACACACAAAACAGAGCAAAAAGAGCCTCTGTGGAGAAGCCATGAAGCGACAGGCATCAAGGTAAGGGCTTCAAAACATACTTCAAAACATATGCTTTCCATCCAAGAGAGGAGGCTGGCTCAGCTCACACAGAATCAGACACTCTGCGTACTTTCTTTCCAAGAACATTTTTAATGCTTTCTCACTGCACTGAATAGCCCTGGGAAGCAGGACTTTTCCTTTGATCCAATGCTAATTATGACTTAAAGCTCTTTCAGCTGTGAATCCCAGGTTTCTGCTCCTCTATGGAGATAGCTTTAAAAGTCCAGAGAGAATCAGAGAATCCCAGACTAGCTTGAGCTGGAAGGAACTTTAAAGCCCATCTCATTCCAACTCCCTGCCATGGGCAGGGACACCTTCCACAGACCAGGTTCCTCCAAGCTCCATCCAGACTGGGCTTGGACACTTCCAGGGATCCAGGGGCAACAACTTTTCTGAGCTACTTGTGCCTTCCCCACCCTGCAAGGAAGAATTTCTTCCCAACATCCCATCTAATCCTGGCTTCTGGCAGTATGAACCCATTCCCTCTTGTCCTGTTACTATCTGCCCATACCAAAGCCCCTCTCTCTCTCTCCTTTGTTTGTAAAATTATTTTGGCTGTTTTGGGTGAACACACAATGGAGAGAACACATCTCCCCAGCTGACATGCTGTAGGACTCTGCCTGTTTTCCTAAGCCTGTGAAATCTGCTGGGTTCAGTCTGATAGACACAGTTTAAAATCATCCCCAAAATAGGCATCAACAGCTTGGAAAGTCCAGACATAAAGGAAGAGTGATTCAGAGCTGGGCCTCCATTACAATCTCTCTTTCATCCCTCCCTGCTTACACTGCTTTGCTGATGGGTGAGCTGGATCCAAACAACTTGTAAGTGAACCACATCCAGCTGCCACAGCTGCTGGTCACAATTCCTTCCAACGGGCTCTGCTGAAAGCCTGCACACCCAAACACTCACGTGAGACATCAAAAGCAGATCCCTCTTTCACAGGGCTTTTTGGCTGTTTTTGTTTGGTTTGGGTTTTTTTAGTATAGATGAAGCTTATTGCTCAAATCAGGCAGAAAGCAACAACATGATGAGTTTAGGGATGAGGCCCAGGCATTTCCAAGCAAAGAGCTTACCCTTTTGGGGAGCAGGAGGCCTGATGGACTCTGGAACTGCCTCGGAGAGCCGAGACCTTGCGTGCTTTCCCAGCACAGCACTGAAAACACATTAGCCCTTGAGAAAGCATTAAGAGAAGCACTAAAATAGCTGCTAGGAGCAGTGTAAGTGGCTGTCCAGACAAATACTAGGAGAATCCATAAAGAACTCTGGAGGCAAAAAAAATCCTCAGTGACCACTTCTGCAGACATGCAAACCAGGAACGCTTACATCAAGTTCAGACTAAATATCAAAGATCACTCATTTCTGAGGCGACAGTCACGATGGAAACTAAAAACATGCACAAGGCACAGCTGGGAAAGCAGCAGCTAGATGAGCACAGAGCTGGGAAACGAGAGGAACACAGGTCACAGCCTTGCCACAACGCCGCAGGACACTGCACCAGCTGCAATCAGATTTGCTCAGGAGTGCAAGAACCCAGCAAATCCACTCAGGCAGAGCACATCCCACATGGACTGCCTACAGACAAGCACCATTTCTGCAGTGACATTCCCAATGCCATCTCCAGTGAGGAAGCTGTACAGCAAACAACCCCCTCCCCAAATTTTATCTTGCCCTTTCACACAACAGACACAGGGTACTTGAGTGTTTTCAAAGCTTGAAAAGGCCAAAGTCTCATCTCTACACTGTGTTCCTGTAATTCAAGGATATCACTATAAACTTGAGGAAAGAATTCAGGCCAAGTTACAACTGCAAGAGTTTGAATACAGCCTGGGAATCACACTTGAACGGTGGGTGACTGGCACACCCTTCTCCTCTGGGGATAAATTTCTTTTCCATGTTAGGAACCCAGAAAGATTCATTCCAATATGCCTGCAGGCAAGAGGAACAGAAATAATTTAAGTTCATCTGAGGTTTTTTTGGTTTTTTGTTTTTTTTTTTTTCCTGAGAGATTCTCAGCAGGCAAATGCTAACAAGGTATTTATGAAGTTATGCTGGATTTGGAAAGAGGGGCAAGGGGAAGCTTTGGCCTGTTCCTGCCTTTCTGAACAAGGTCATCACCGAGTTGCCACAAGCCCCTATGTGCAGCGAGGGGCTGGGCCACCAAATACCTCAAAAACACAGTATTTCAACTTTTTAACAGTAACCAAGAGAGACATTAACAGTTTCGCAGTCTAGAACAGAGTCTGTGTGGTCCTGGGCTTGGAAACATTTGCGAGACCTGTTCTATTTCCCAGCTCTTATTTGTTATTAATATATACAGTATGTTTAACACAGCAGCCAGTCTGACAGACTAACAGACACAGTAAACAACTCTGATCAGCAATAACTGCTGTTCTCACCTTTTGTAGATAGGGAAGACGGATTTAAATCCAGTAAAACATTAAGTGTCATGAATTTGACACCATGACTCTCTGGATTACCAAAACCTCCACCCTGCAGAACACTGAAAGATTCAGAAGCATCATCTCCCAGACCACTGAGCAACCACCACTCCTTTGGTTTTGCAGGCTGGTGAGAAATGCGTTGGCAAGTTTGTAGGAGAGCGTGTGGCAGCTCAGGGGATGACGTCTGGCAGAGGGAACTTTCTCATGCACATTTATTATTAATTAATATCAAACTCCTTTTTTGGAATTCTGCATCTTCCAGACAAAAAGTCCTGCCTAAGGAAGATTAAATACCTGATTTCTCCAAAAAAAAAGCAACTTCTAGCAAAGCATCTTGTAAAAGTCACTCCTGTTACCCAAGTGCTGGAACCATAATTTCCCTGGAAATTATGAAAGGCAGCTGCTGTCATGTTTTAAACCCCCAACACCCTGCAGAAATCCCAGCAGGAAATAGGAACACCCTTGTCCCTGCTGGCTGAATGCCATGGGCATGCAAAGCCAACTCCATCTCACTCTGTGGTGCTGCTCCCTTGCTGATCTCCATTAAGGGTGTCACTTATGGTAGCCTCAAGCTACCAAGCCACAACCCCCTGCAGTTTTGTAGAGGGCCACCTTGTACCCTCCTGGGCACCGGGAGGTTACAGAAAGGGGCTGTAAAACCACCCCCCTACTCCCCTTTACCAGCCCTGCACAGAACCACCAACACCTCTGACACATCTTAGGTGTAGGAGGTGGTGGCTGGGTAAGAAAAATCAGGACTTGTGGACCTTGCATAAATGGAATTTACAAAGATAAATAGAAATAAAGCCTGCACACTCCCAAATAGATTTCAATAAGCCTTCCCCACACTATTTACAGCCCAGCAAGAGGCTTAAAAATGCACATTCTGATCTGGCTAGAGGTAGCTCACGCAAGGGTCAGGCTCACCTTAGTGGCATGACACGAACTTCTCTTGGTACCCCAAACCTTCCTAGAACTGCATTTCAATGCAAACTCTTTCCCTGTTTCCCTCCTCTTCCCACAAGCCAGGATTTTTTTGATTCTCAGTCTAATTAGGAGATAATTTTAACTCTGTCACTGGTTTGATTGCACTGGTGCTTAACCACACTATTAGGCAAATCATTAGCTGACATGTGGCACATTCCCATCTGACAGAGACACACTCAGTGGGGAGGATGGGGGGGAGACTCCAGGGAAACAACCCCGCCAGTCCTTAGATTTAACAGGCTACAGCTGTTAAAGCACTGCTTGGGCCACCATATCCATTTTATCACGAACAACAGGGGCAAGACAAGCTGCTGTACCTGCAGTCCAGCTTGCCTGGCATCACACATCCAAGCTCACCTGTGAAGGACAATGGGCCAGCTTGATCCTGGAACCACCACTGAGGAACCTGAGCAGCACAGGAGCTGCAGCAGCCAAGCAGACAACCAATCTTCTGTACTTGAACACCACCTGTGTAAGACCCTTCCTGCTCCATTTCTGCAAGCCCGGGCTCTGACACCGCCCGTGGCACATTCTGGCAAAGGACATTGGAGCCCATCAGCTCCAGCCTGAAATGCTGCTTTACAAGTTTACTGTTCCAGGAGAAAACACATCAGGTTCAGTCACCTGCTGCTGCCTGTGAGAGCCTCCTGCGCCTCACTCAGGTGCATTTAGAGAACGCTACTTCAAATGAACACTAAGTTAGAACAAGGAGCTTTTCAAAAACCACAGGACAGCTGGCTAAGTTCTATGACGGGAGCGTTTCCCACCTTGTGATTCCTTCAAGGATCCCAACTGAAGTACCTAAGCAAACACTAAGACATAATTTAACAACTCAGTGTGCCTAAATTGATTGTTAGGGCATCAGTGAGTCATAAACTGCCACATTCAAACAGCTGCTTTCTCCTTCTAGGAAAGCCTTCTGTCCAACACATGAATTTGCATGGAGGAACCATTTTGCAAGCCTGTGACTCCAAAGCTTCCTGTCAACTACCCTTGCTCAGCAGCTGCTCCAGCAACACATTCCCTCCACACCCCATCTCCGAAACACCAAGTCCTTGTGCGCTGCTGGAGGGAGGATGAAAGGTAGGTCCAGATTAGACAGCAGTGATTTATAGCCACAACCACAGGCTTTCTGCAGTCCAGCCCCTGGACTGGTGAAACACACCTGAAAACAGTGTTTCTTTCCTCTGAAGTTTCTTGTTAACAGTAAAGTGTGTTAAGAGCTGGAAACATCAGTTCAGTCAAGGAGACAAGTGATGAGCTGCCTTTGTCTGCTCCTTGGGAACAGCAGGAAAAGGTTGAGATAATAGAGGAGGCTTTAAACTGGTTGTCAGTGTTTGCTCTTCACAGAAAGTACATGTCACAAGTCATTTGGGTGACTGGCACCTTTGCATCTCGTCTCCATGTGCTACAGCACCTGGGAGCAAGTGGAGTCTGAGACCCAGCAAAGATGTTCCAGATTCCTTAAAACAGATCTCATAGAAATGGCTCAAATAGTAACACAATGAATGCTTCTTATACTATTTTACCACATTACAAGGGAAAAATCCCTCCAAGGTCTCTTGCAAAGCTATCCTGGGGATCCATTTTTCCTGCTTTTCACCATGGTAGCCGAGTTTACAGTCCCTGGCCATGGAGAAGCAGCCAACCTGGCACAGCTGGACAACAAAACAGATTTCCAGATGGGCTTTTAAAGGTCTCCTTTACTGACTTGATCTTAAACTACAGCACAGACTGGCAGTGCTTTGCTGCTCATTGCAGCAGCTCTTTTCCCTTAATGTGCCAAGAGAAGTCACCAAGAGAGATCATCTCCATGAAGTCTCCAGGGCCAGCTTAGGAGGGAGCACCACAGCCAAGGGACAAGCTCTGCCAACAGGAGAGGGCACACAGAGTCAGCTGGCTGATTTCAGAGCTGCTGCTGACAGCACCTATGATTTGTGTCGTTACAACAACATTTCTGAAGCCATCAGCTGGTAGCAGCTTACCAGCTATCAACAGCAGCAAGATGGAGAGCAAATTCATGAGCTACCAATGGCACTACCCAGCAAGTATGTGAATACTCATGCCACTAAAACACAAATGAATTTTATTTTTTTTTCTATGAAAGAAAAATTAGTGGCTTCAAGTAACACCAAAGCTTTACAAATGTTATTACACCAAAACAATAAACTCAAAGGTGACCAAGAGGACTGTTTCACTCAATTTTTCTGGACCAGGGCATTTGTACTTCCCATTTGCCTCTCCTTAAGGAGACCACCATCCACAGTTCACTGTATGGAGCAAGCAACTCCATACTGATGCCTCAGGTTTAGCTTTTATACTTTTCAGATTCTGTGCTGCTCTAGTGTGTGGGTCTGGGCTTCATATTAGGGGATGGTGAGCTCTCTGCACAGAGCAGGGAGACAAAACAATTCCTGCTCCAGCTGGGCACCAAGGACAAATGATCCAGATCTCAGGCCCAAGAGCACAAACATGGGCTGAAGAGAGAAAAACAAGCAGGATGGGACTGCATGGGCTGGAGCTGAAATTGGACAATTAACTCCAATATGCAAATGGAGCAGAACTTATGAGAGACCCCGTGACCGGTCGTGCATTTTGTGACCATTTCGGTTCACCGTGGGTGCAGCCCTGGCTGGGCTTTTGTGCTGCCCAAGGTGCATCCATGGAGGAGATCCTTTTAATAAATCCCTGCTTTATTCTTTAACTCCATCTAGTCTCTGTTCTAGGTCAGCCTTCACAAGGCATCAACACAGTGGCGTAGAAGTCACTCACACACACAACACAAGGCAGACTTTATACAAACAGCTTACACATATTTCAGACTGCAGTTTTCCAAAACTCTCTTTTTTTTTAAACCCAGCTTGGAAACAACTAGCAAAGGCTCCAGCAGGAATTAAACCAACTTTTATAATCCATGTGGCATGCACACCTGACACACAGGTGTCTACAGACGGACAACAGGCACACCAGCGATCCACATGAAACATGGGTAATTAACTTTCAGATCAGAAACCAATTTCTGCCACAAATAAAACAGTGACAAGCTCTGTCAAGGCACCCACACGTGCCTGCTGGGCACAGGCAGCACGGTGGAAGAGGGTCAGCTCCTATTAGGATCTAAAAGTCAAAATGTAGTGAGTAAGCCCATCTTGAATTGACTAATAGAGCACAGTCATCTGGATTTATTAAGACTATTTCTTCAGAGCAATCCTGGAATACAATGGATGCATGCCTGGGCTATGCCACAGATCAGGCAAGCTCTCAGGTTACACTTGCAGCTGTTTCCTCAGCTGTCATCAGCCATCTGGGAATTTCTCACTGGCAGCAGAGGCTGCCCTTGCCCTGCTGGCCAGGACCCCCCACCACACTCCTGATCTCTGCATCTTCAAAACACAGCTCATGGCACCACATACAGCACATCCCTGCTAAGAGCAGCACATCAGGCACTCCTCCATACTCCTCCATCATCATCTTCACAGAGAAAAATAATGATCTCTGCATCTTCAAAACACAGCTCATGGCACCACATACAGCACATCCCTGCTAAGAGCAGCACATCAGGCACTCCTCCATCATCATCTTTACAGAGAAAAATAGAGAAGCTAAATCCTGCTCTTTATAACTGTAGGACTGCAAAAGAGTTACAGGGTTAAAGTGAAAAGTTGTGTCAAAGATTACCAGTCTGGGCTTAAAATTTGAGTGAAGCATGCCTCTGCTAGTCACCAGCATTACCAGTCTGGGCTTAAAATTTGAGTGAAGCATGCCTCTGCTTTTATTATAAATGTGTTATTAAAAAATAACACATTTAAGAGCTGCACAGGGGAAACAAACTGCAT
Source organism: Onychostruthus taczanowskii (assembly GCF_017590055.1). Taxonomy (NCBI): domain Eukaryota; kingdom Metazoa; phylum Chordata; class Aves; order Passeriformes; family Passeridae; genus Onychostruthus; species Onychostruthus taczanowskii. Next base: position 352,339 of record NW_024499462.1, on the reverse strand, counting down.
TCCTGGGAGAGAAAGAAGAAATGGCTCAGCTGCAGCTCTCAGGAGCAAACTCACAGGTTCTCAGGAAACTCAGAAGCAGATTCACACCACCAGATTTGGCAGCAGAAAGTGAATACAAGAGATGAAGATCAAAACTGAATGCCAAAGGGAATTTTCAGATACTAAATGCCAGGTGCAGACTTGTAATCTGTTTCTCTATGACCCTGAATATGTATCACTTGACCCTCAGCATACCTCATACTTCAGGATGTTTTAATGCATCACAAAAAGGTGTCAGCCCCATCCCCTTACCCAGAGCACATGTGCAGCAATGGAAGCCAGAACCCATCCTCTGGGAGCAGGCAATGGATCACAAGTGAGCCACTTCAGCATTCCTCTTCCACTGGCACATTTGCACCTTGCTCAGAAAGGGAAAACCTCCCTTTCCCAGTTATTTTATTCATGTTAAGTTTTCCCTCTTCCCAGATACCAACTGTATTTTAACATTTTACAACTGCAAGCCAAATTGACCAGGGGAAGGAGACCAAAGCCTGTCCCAAGTTTGCAGCCGCTGCGCAGTACTGTGCTGTTACCAGCCCAGTGTATCTCACAGGGGCTTGCCAAATCCAGCACTGAGCTCTGGGAGCTCCTAACAGGCTTCCCTAACATCCACCCTCTCCAGGTATCCTTGTTCCCTGCCATTTCATCACTCCTCGCTCTTTATCACAATCTAGGAAAACTTCCACAGCCATTTCCTTACAGCATCAAGGCCAGGAAAAACATTTTACTGAACTGTGCAACCTTCAGCAGCTTCTTGGCTCACAGCTCATAAGAAAAGTTATCACTGGCTCATACAAAAATCTCTAATGCAGTTAAAATATTTCTGGCAGAGAAACAATAAAAAAAGTAAAGTGTTTCAAATGCCTGGCTAAATTTGCTACAACAGATGAGAAAGAGCTTTCTAAGCAAGTTTATCCATGAGATCACCTCTCTGTGGTGTACAGCAACAGCTCGATTAATCACAAAACTATTTGCAAGGACTTGCCAAAAAGAGAGGAATAACAGAACAGACCCTGCAGAACAGGTCCCCAACACAGGCAACACACACACTTCATCCTTCTGCATGAGGAGCTGCTCAAGACTGAACTCTGCATTGAAAACTGGTTTTTTCTGTTTAAAGGAACTAATGATGCAAACTGGCTGTGTCCTTTCTCAAGTGGTTGCTGCTTTATTCACTACAGCCCTCTGTTTGCACAGCACTTAAATACTAATTCAGCTTTTTCTAATGAAAGATTTCACTAAGAAAAGAACCAAAGAAGAGGTAATTCAGGTACACAGTGAGTGATTTATCCAAGTACCTCCACACAGGCACCATTCTTCCCCCAGTCAATAAACTTTATTCCTCCTTAGGAAGGATTAGACACAGACATCAAGCACAAACATTGTCCAGATCAAAGAGGGAAGCACACAGGTCAAAACACACTCTCCAGCTCCAAATCACCGTTTTTATTTCTGTTGTGACCCCTGCAAAACAGGCTTCCCTTTTATACTTAGGGCGAGTTCCCAGTGCTGCCAGCTCTTGCTTGATTCCCCCAAACTCCTCATATCTCACTCAGCCCCACTGTCAGGACACATATTTCAGTCAAACCCTCCAATATCTCAGTTCTACTGCCAAAAAGCAGACCATATAACTTCTGGTATTCAATAGCCTAAAAGTATCAAAGTGTAGATGAGTCATCAGGGCAAGATTAAAAGAATCTGGGTTTTTTAATATTGCCAGTAAAGAAAAAAAAAAAAAAAAAAAGTGTTTTGTGGAAGAGACAACTTATAGTCTTCAAATATGAGTCTCTCTTGGTGAGCTCTGCCCTCAAATGGATGGTGTCAGTTCGATGCATCAGTGCATGAGAGATCAATGCTATCCTAAACTCTGTGTCTTCAAGAAGTTATTTTCCAAATCTGCCTGGGAATTGTTTAAGCATTACACAGGCTGAAAAAAAGAATAAATCAAGCCTAACTATTGGAAACACAAGTAATTCATCTGGCAAGCTGAGAACAGAGACAACGGACCATGAATAATTCAAGAGGGGTAAGATCCAAAATATTCCGTTCGGTCTATTACCTGCAGCCTGAAGTGGTGATAAAATACTTGATTAAATTGGAGAGCAAAAGCTGTTCAGCACAATTACTGGATAAATATTTCAGAGCAATTTTTCTGTTAAATATTTGGAATCCCCCTGCCAGCCTGCATTCCACCCAAGGACACGAGGGGAGGGTTTCTACAAGAACTCGTGGCCTTTCCAAGGCAGAAGTCTCAGAGGGTGAGGGATGAGCATTCAGGCTCACAGAAACCCAGCTCAAATCACTTTGCCAGCTCATTGTTTCAGGTGTAGCTTCAGACATTTGTTGAGAAAAACCTCGATAATTCTACTTGTGGAAGGAGAATTTTAGGTGCTGCTTTAGGAAAGCATCCTCCTCCTCCCTCCCTTCCCTGTTTTAGCTGTCAGAGCTTAGGAAACAGATCTCACAGACCATTGAACCTGCATTTGCCCACTCACTTCACCTCATCACCGAGCTGTGCAGCCCTTCCAGGGAGCACAACAGAAGTGCCACCTGACAAAGCCAAGGTAAATCACTTAAACCAGCTGTGATCTCTGTTACTTCCATGCAATTTGTTTCACAGAGTGATTGGGCACAGAGTTCTCTGAGCAACTTGAAGTTCTGGGGGGAAAAAATACTCTTAATTGCCATTTGAACTCTAAGGGAGGGATTCTCAGCACCCAGAGGGAAAAAGAGCAAACCTTGAGCAGAGAAAGGCAGAACCTGGTGAAGGGATCAGTAGATGAGCCCTGTCCAGATGTGATCATGGCATTATTAAGGCTTTGGGGATTTTCCCTGAAAGTCCTGTACCTGTGAGGAATGTCAGAGCAACCCTCAGCCTGCATTTGGGAAAGGGAGGGGAATATGGCCACCAAAGCTAATTTTGGCTCTGACAAAAAGTAACTTTCACATTATTTCTTCATCCCATCTTTTTCCCCCAGCCTAAATAAATGTATCCCTATGTTGGGATACATCTGGAAAAAGGAAAAAAATCCAAGCCACACAAGCTCAGGGACCTTCAAAGGCATGAATGACCATGATAAAAAGGAAAACACCTTTCAGTGTGAAAGGCACAGGAGGGGATAAAGCTTCAGTGTAGGAGTTGGGGAGCAGCAATTGATGCTTGGGCCAAGGAGGAGTTCTCAGAGATTAAACACTCAGGAGCAGAAAGGTAAATTCTATCCACTTTTAACTACGGAAAAAGCAAATGTTGCTGAATTTAATCAATCCACTTTCCCTATTCTTTCTAGCTGGGCTTAGCAATAGCACAACAAAAACCAGTTTGGCCAAGTGTGACTTCAAATCCAGGCCATTTCAAGAATATTGAGCTTCAATAAGTCAAGCCACCAGGCAGGAAAACTCATTAGGAACAGTCAGCTTTAAATACATTCACCATTTCTACTTTATTTTCCTGAAATGCCACTCACATCCAGCAACAGGGTTTCCCTGCACTTAGAACATCCATGCAGCTCCCATAATCCAAACTCTCTGAAAACACACAGCATGTCAATTGCTATGTATTTCACATATTTCCTGATTTATTTAAACCAAAGAGAATTGTAAAGAAGACATTTTTATGACTTATTCTAATTGAAGTTGAAATATAAATCTCCAAGTCAAATGTAGCTACCTTAAAGGTACTTGATAGATCAATACTTTAAACACATTATTCATAGCATTTAGGTTCAGAAATGTAAAGCTGCTGCTAACCAGCTATTTAATAATAAATAGACATAAAAATTCAGTAATGAGGGCAAAAACCCCCACAATCAGGCACTTTTGAAGGTTCCAGAAGAAATCTGGAATGATGATCCTTGAGGGTGCCTTCCAAATCAGAATTTTCTGTGAAATACTGACATACAGTCAGCTGATGTCTGACTTCCATGGAAGTGAAAAAGAAGCCAAAATTATTTATGTTTATTTTCCATCAAGAATGAGGTCTGATAAAGAGATAACATGCACAAAACAAATAGGTCTTTAGGCACCCTTATCACAAAATATTCAAAGTCTGACTTCTGATTTTGACTGTCAATGTTTTCCATTTGGCTTTACCTGCCTTGTGATAAAAAGAAAAAAAAAAATAAAATGAATGCTTGTCACTGGTTTTATTTTTGGGCACGGACAAAGCCAGGCCCTGGGGAGATCTCTGGGGAATTTCTGCCAGTGCTGTTGGCTCTGGGGGAGCACCAGGAGCCTGTGCCAGCTCAGCAGCCCTGCTCACCCAGCCCATGCTGACCCACGGCTAAGGCCACTCAAACAACCCAAATTCTTCCCAGCTTGGCACTCAACTGGCAAATCCCTTAAGAGTTGTGGATGCTGTCAAGAGATGCCACTTGAAAAACCTCTCTGTGGGTCTGGACATCAGTGAGGGATATGTACAAGCTGTTAACAAGCAAGATTTTGGGCTTTCTTTTATAAACATTAGTTATTTAATAGCAATTCTAGAACCTGAACCTTGTGTTTTTTTTCATCTCAGCACATAACAGCCTCAGAGATGCAGAAATTCTTCAATTCCCCTGAAGGCACGTACGTTCAGACCCCATCTATGAACAAGCTGAAATTCCTTGGGGTTTTGTTTCATTTTTTAAGAGCACAGGAGTCTTGCATTGTGGAAAATTAATCCAGCTGCCACACTGTAGGACAGTGAGAAGGACAAGGTTGGCTTGGTCTCCTCCAAAGGCTCAGAGCACTGCACATGAACTGCTTAGGTGTGTTCCCTGCTGGCAGTGTGGGCTTGTAGCTGGAGTGAAAAGCAGAGAAGTTCCTTGGCTTGCCTGTGAATTGAAACAGAGATGCTTTGCCTTTCCTGCCCCTTGAACAGCAGGGAGTGGGGCTGGAGGAGGAGGGGAGTGGTGTGGCATTAATTTTGGGGACTTTTAACCATAAAAGTAGGGAAGCATCTCCTGAACCAACAGGTTTATTTTAGAGAACACTGCCACAGGGAACAGCAAGGCATGTCAGCCTCAGAAGCTGCCTCCACCCCAAGTTCTGCTTTTAGCCCATCCTGCTCCCCAGGTTAAGAAACCAGCAACTCCTCCATGGTTTGGAGGAACCACAATGCTTTGCTAATGCTGCTGTGGGCAGCACTGGCCTCGTGTGGCAATGTTTTATGCACTTTCCAAATGCTGCAGTCCAAAACCTCAGACTGTGCAAGCCCACCAAACTCTGCCTTTGGGAGCTGCTCCTCCTTTGGCACCTTTATTATGTCAGCATCATTTTGATCTTTACTTGCTCAAGTCTCACACAACCCACAGTCCTTCACCCTTCACACTAATTTCCAGGACACCTCGGAGCTCTCTGAGATAACCAAATTTGACACAGAATCTTGCCCAACACTGCAGCCAGTAGGAAATCCAAGGAAGGAAGCCCTCACCTCCCCTCTTGGGGCTGCATTTTGATCAGGACTGAGCTCTGGCACTGCTGCATCCCCCTCTGAGCCTCTGCGGCCAGCAGGCACCATCCATCTCACACAGTCTGAAGTGTTTGCGCAGCGCTCTCCCTCCAAGGCAGCCTTAGGGAAGAAGCTTCCCTGGAGCAGAGGATGCTAACAAAAGCAGATTAGATACATCACAAGGTGCTGTTGCTATAAAAATGCCCCTTAATTTACTATCTTAATTAAGGAGACCCCAGACCATGCTGCCAGTGACAGGGCCTGCCTCCCAACTCCTGCCCATGGTGGTGCCCTGATGTCCTCTGGTTTACTCAAGATCATTCACTTTTTTTTTCCTTGCAGGCTGCTATCAGCTAGATAAGGGAATCAATACAATGTGCTGCCACACAGCTGCTGGTTCTCCTGCTTGCAGCTGCAAGATGAGAAATACCCTATCATCCCTGTGCATGTTTGGGGTTGACAACTTCTTTCTAAACAGAAATTAAAGCAAGAACTGGTGAAAATTAGCCTAATTGAGTACCTGGCATACTACTGGCAGATCTTTGTTTGCATCCATCCCTGCTCCCCTGTGAGAGCCACCAAAACTGGAGGTTGAAGCCTTTAAACTAGAATTTAATACAGCTAAGGAAAATTAAACATTCAACTACTGCATTAAGGGTTTAGGAGTATTCTCTTCTCCATGAAGGGAGAGTTCCTCATGTGAGTCATCTAACTTTACTTCCATAAAAGAGTAGCAACTTTTAACTTCCAGGTGGAAATTGCCACAAGGCTGAGTCAGACCTTTGTTTTCTCATTGCTGAGAGAAGACCAATAAACTGTAAATACCCAATTCAGTAAAAGCTCCACTGTTAATTCAGGAGGTGGAGGAGTTACACTCACCCTACAGACCAGGCAATACATCAGCACCTAAGACACACACACAAAAGCTTATTTTTTTCTCATGAACCTCAATATCACTTTGTAAGAAACCCAAGTTGTCAGCCAAACTCTTCTTTCCTCAGGAACTTGCACACATTTTCTGTGAATGTCTAATTTAAGCCCTCCCTTAGGCAGGAGAAGGCTTCTCAACACTGCAAAGAACAAATGACAATTAAATCCCTCCTAAGCACCGCAGCACCAGAAATCACCACCTTGAGCTTGCTTTGTCCTCCAAGTTTATGGTTAGAAGTCCCCAAAATTAATGCCACACCATTCCTCCCCTCCTCCTCCAGCCCCACTCCCTGCTGTTCAAGGGGCAGGAAAGGCAAAGCATCTCTGTTTCACAGGCAAGCCAAGGAACTTCTCTGCTTTTCACTCCAGCTACAAGCCCACACTCTGCCAGCAGGGAACACACCTCAAACTGATGCACAGCTCCAAGTACCTGCAGCGAGTGGCATCCTTTGAAATCCGGTGCAGATGTGGTGCTGAGCGAGCCAGCAGAGCCAAAACATCTGCAGCCACCACCACGCAACAAAGCAGCACCAGCCTGCACAGGCATTGCTGCACCCCAACATTGCCCCCAAAACGTCACCCAATGAACCCTTCAGTGCTGCTCCATTTCCACAGGGGGGTTTCACTTTTAACAGGACAGCTGCCCCCAGCTGCTTTTAGATGCCAGATTTCTGGAGGAATGGTGTTTGAAGGTCTCAAATTCACATTGAGCTCAAAATAAATGAAGAACACTTTCAGGGTGCCTCCACAGGGCTTGCAGGACGAGCCAAGGACGTGTTTCTTCTGCCTCATTTCCTCTCTCAGGTCACACGCTGAGAAACACCATTAAAGCCAAAGAAGGTAAGAAATTTTGATAAACTTCAACCTGGAAACACCACTGCAAATAAATACAAAGCTCTGGCCAGCAGCTTTTCCCTACAGCTCCAGTAGCAGAGCCAGTGGAAAACCACACAGATATTGATGGGAACCCTCCAGAGCTGAGTGTGAGCATAGCTGGGCTTGGCAGAGTCACCAAGACCTGGGCTGGTATTCAAAACACCCAGAAACTGAGAAACACACAGAGAAACTGAACTGAAATCTCAGTATATTCTGTACAAGTTAGATTGAAAACGGTCTCACACTAATTCTGACACTTCTAAAGGAACTGCTCGCTGCAGGTGCTGTAATGTGCTATCTGCAGGTGATACTGGTTCATTTCTACAACCTCTTTGATACTCAGATTTGTGTTTCAGGCAGTCTTAAATCACATACAACCATATTTCATCCACAGAGAATAGGGCTGAAGTCCAGCTCAGCAGAGAGTTACAGAAAAATAATTAAATCTCTGCTACACATCATCAATAATGCACAGCCAACAGAGAGAGCCATGTTAACATACAGATGGGCAATAATCTAATTAACAGTGACCTTTTTTTCTCTTGCACTGTCTACAGGTCAAAACGTTTGAATCACTTTGAAAGGAGCAATAATGTCAAAAGTGGCTGTTTGGGGAAATCCCTACATGTAATAATGGCTTTAACCAGCCCATTCGTTCTGACTCCAACTGAAGAATGCTTGATGGTTGCTATGAATACAAACGAAGGGATTTCCAGTTAATGTGCACGGCACAGGGAAGCAAATCCTCACGATTAAACACCTCTCTTCTCTCTCCCTACTCCCCTAGACAATTACTGCTCCGGGACAAGAGCTCCAGTGGAATTGTTTCTGAATTCAATGATCAAACCAAACACGCTGCCACCATCTGCTCCAGCCTCCTTATCCCACATGCAAATCCCTCCTTTGAGAAAGGAAAGCTGCTTGTTAGCAGCAGCTCTCTACTACGAACTCCGCTACTCGCAGAATCACAGAGCCACTGGGTTGGGCTGGAAAAGACCTCCAAGTTCAGAGTCCAACCCAGCCCCAACAGCTCAACTGAACCCTGGCACCCAGTGCCACATCCAGTCTGTTTTAAACACATCCAGGTGTGGTGACTCCACCACCTCCCCTGGCAGACCATTCCAGTTCTTTATCACTCTTTCTGTAAAACTCTTTTTCTAATATCCAACCTATATTTCCCTTGGCACAGCTTGAGACTGCGTCCTCTGGCTCTGTCAGTGCTGCCTGGAGAAGAGACCAACCCCACCTGAGCACAGGCACCTTTCAGGAGCTGTAGAGAGTGATGAGGGCACCCCTGAGTCTCCTTTTCCCCAGGCTGAGCACCCCCAGCTCCCTCAGTGCTTCCTCTCAGGGTTTGTGTTCCCAGCCCCTCTCCAGCCCCGATGCCTCCTCTGGACACACTCCAGTGTCTCAACATCCTTCCTCCTCATGAAGTGCAATCCTCTCTCTCAACATTATTTCAGAAGTGGCTTGCTTTAGAGACCAAGGGCATCCCCCAGAACCCGACAGGGGGAATTAAGCCCCGCTTTGCGCCGGCACAGCCCGCAGGTTATCGGGGAGCATCAGCAGCAGGAGCCGGGAATGCCTGCCGGGAAGCGGGAGACTGCCCGCTGGATGATGGCTGTCCCTTGTGCCGAGCGGCAGGAGGATAAGCAGGGGATCCCAGCTGCCCACTGCGCAGAGCAGCGAAGTGGCAGCGATCTCCATCCCGGGGCTGGCTCTCCCAGCGCGGGGAATCACCGCTGCTGCTGCTGCAGGGAACTCCCAGCTCCGCAGTCTCATTTCCCCGTCGCTGCTGGGGCTTCCCTGACGCTGTGAAACCAGAAGCTCACATCCCTGCGCTGCATTCGCAGCCACGACTGCAGCGAGGGAGCGCTGGACGAGAACAGAGCCGGGTATTTTTGTCAGCCGCTGCCCCGGCTCCCAGCAGAGCACGGCGTGCCATACCGGCAGATGTATTAATAGCTCTTTACGCTCCGAACTCATCCATTTTCTGTTTGGAAATCCGCTCCCAGAAAGAACTACATTGCTGTAAGAGCAAAAGCAAGAAAATCCACAGAACGGCAGGAAATGAGCAAATAGAAGAGAGTGTTGACAAAGCAGTCGGGCAACTCGGGACTGCAATAACTCACCCCCACAAAAAGATGAAGAAATTCTTCACACAGAAGTGGTTTCCATATTTATATGGCATAGGTGAACTTTGAAAAATTAGCCCGAAATTATTAACCCTTCAAGATGCCCTGCACTCACTCATCTTGCTAAATAAATAATTCTTCCCTGCGAAGGAGATGTATTTCCTTAAGTGCATGGCACAGAGTGCATTAATACTTGAGTTAGTCCTGCAGAAATCATTCTGCTCCTTCTGCTGCAGCCAAATGCTTCTACTGCAGCTATTGCTGCAGAATGGAATCGTTGTGATGTTCTAAGAATTCATTCTTTTTAGTCTGGAGTACCTGTCAATGGAACATCATCTATCCACGTGGAGTGGCTACGCACTGGAACTAATTACAGAGACCACATTAAAGACCCAGCACGGGATTTTTTCCTCCCGGTTCCAACAGGTATCTTGTCCTTGAAAAAACTGAAATAGTCAAGCTTGAGAAATAAGACTGTTTTTAACTACATTCAGAAATTGGGATGGGTGGGCAGGGTGCTTTAGCTCTGAAACACAAACAGGGATTTTAACTAGAAAAACAAAACCTAGACACCACGATCTTTATATTAAACAGAAAGCTCCTGGAGATTTTTCTGTCTTTTCATGCTCCCTCAGAAGCCCATTTTTCCAACAGGAGGTTTAAACAAGCATTACTATTCCTACAGATGCTGTTCCATCAGCCACAAAGGAGTGCCTGAGACCGACACTGGAATTGCCTGGGCAGAGAAGAGCCCTGTCCCAGGCAGAGCATGGCAACACCACAGGATCCATCAGCTGCTGCCTTCCCGTGGAGCAACAAATGTACTCTGCAAGCAATTCATTCTGTATTTGTACTTTATATTTATTTGAGCTAGGTATCCGCTTCAGCTAAGTGCAGACACCAGACCTACAGAGCAGGTAAGAGTTTATGTGTACAGAACAACAACATTTCCACAAACACAAAACTGGGAACTCGAGGTTTCCCACCCCTGCACACCACTTCTTTCTGTACATTTTTTGAAGCATGTGAACATTCTCCCCATCAGGACCTGGCTCCATTTCTGAAGCTCAGAGGAACTTGCCATCCTGACCAAGCTGGCAGCTCCACCATACCTGGTACCTAAATTACACACTGAATTTTTAGGACTGAAGCTTTTATTGCAGACATTTGAGTGCTCACACTCAAACCACAGAGCTCAGCATTTGTAAAGCAGTTACAAGGAAGGAAAACGAGAGTGCAACTTCTCACCCTGTTGCAGCCACAGCCCAGTGTTACAGGAAGGGGAGGGGTGAAATCAGGTTTAAATGAAGGTCAACATTTGGAGTGGGAGTTATTTCAATAACTCATCTGGAAAATCAGCCTTCAGCTGCAGCCAAAACACAAAAGTATATTTTCCAATTTAAACTTGCTTGTTTAGTAGACGCAGGCATATTCTGCTCAGTGTATTTACCCAATATCCTGCTATGTGCTTCATTTTATGAACACCCAGGGAGAATGGTGAGACACTGACAAATGAGTAAAACTGATAAATGGGCAAACGTCATCATCTTGGACACCACATGCACAAAAAATTGCTTGGGAGGCAGCAAAGAAACAGAAGACTTCTAATTCTTCCCAAGAAATAATGTCACTGAAAAATTCATGTTCACAGTATCAATGAGCAAGAAAAATGCACATACTCCATGATGAGATCATTTCTGTCTTTAAACCAGAGGAAAAGCAAACACTCCTGCCCTCACTTTCCTCCAAAGCTCTGCTGTAAGATTTCCCTAAAGACAGCAGCTCCCAGGCTGGGGGAGCACATTTCCAACAGTGCCAAGGGATACCAACAGCATCAAAGGAGAGAAAAAGAGCAGGGATTTGACCCCAAAGGTCATCCATGGCAGGCAGCAAACCTCCCCGAGTGACACTGCACGTTAAAAATCTCCCTGAGCAACAGCAGATATGTACATGGGAATCTCCCAGCTTGGCTTACAAGCTGTTCTCAGTGCTCTGGCACGTTCACCACCGAGCTTCAGAGCACGTACAGACTCACTGTGTGCTCCATGCAGTTCCACCTGGACAGCAGCGAGCCCTGCTTTGGGTTTGTGGAGGTGGCAGGGCTTGGAAGAGCAGGCAGGAATAAACTGACTTGCAGGCTCGGAGCAACCAGCAATCGAAAGGTTTTGTTGATGCTCTCAATTCAGTCCTACCTATGAAAGTCAGTCCTACATTTCAGTCCTACAAATGAAAACACAGCCCCTCCCTTGAGTGGTACAAATGGAGTAGGGAGGAGCAGGAGGGTCCCACACCTCGGGACACAATTCTGGTTTTCAGCTGGGTGAGAAAGGGAAATTTAAGCTCCAGCCTCTTGTGACATCTAATAAAATGCTGTCTTCCTCTTTTTTTTTTTTTTTCAGGATTGCCTCTGAGGCAGAAATTCATTTAGAGAATCACCTGCTTTTTCTGCTTCTAATTTTGATATTCATTTAGAAAATCAGTGTCAGTACTGAACAACCTGAACCCCACCAGCTCAGCAAGCTCACAGCTACAGCCCCTGCAGCACAACACCGTTTATTTAACCTCACAGAGCTCACTCCTCACCCCCAGAGGTGCTCCCAACAGTCTGCCTGGCACAGAACACTGGATTTCCAATCCAGGCTCAGGAAGAGGAAAAAGCCCACATTCATTATGTGCAGCCCACACCACTCCTGCTCTCATTGTCTGTGTTAACAATGACGTGCGCAACAGTTTTGAACGTGGTTTTATCCTCAAGTTACAGATTTTCAGGAAGGACATACAGGTGGGGTGGATGCTCTACCTGAGCAGGAGCCTTCATGCAGCAGGCAGTGAGCTCCAAGGCTGTGCTGCTCCTTCTCATCCCGGTGGGATGAGGTCAGTGCTGTCCATCAGCAGTGGAACAAAAAGCATTTTCCTTTGCAGAGCACAGCTGAACTAATAAACCACCAGAGAAAGATTTAAATCACAACAAAGGGCTAAAAAAGCACCCCAACCAACCTATGCATTAGAGATCTTGCATGTTTCTGCTCAGCTCCAAGCTTTGAGGCATCTCCTCTTTGTTCCCACCTCTTACAACTGTATTTCCATCATGCAACTTCCCTGTTTGCTGTACCAGAAACCTGAAGTTGTTTATTATAGAAAGTACAAAGATATAATATAATAAAGATATTCTATCTTATAATATATATGATATCTTTATTACATTTATTATTATTTCTAGAGCAGCCTCAGAATTTCTCTCACTCCCTGAATTAACCTCAGTTCCCAAAAGGTGCATGAAAGCAGCACTTCCAATATTAAAGATTTTTTTTTTCCCATAATAAAATGTGGAGGTAGACATCTTTTCCACAGCAACACAACAGTGAAGGCTGTGATGGGAAAATCCCAAGGAATTTCACCAATGCCTTTCCATGGTGTTTGAGACTCTGGACATCCCTAAACAGGGACAGTCCTACTGTCATGAGCCAGGGCTCATCTCCACCAAAACCAGCTGAGGCTTCAGGTATTGAAGTAATTAAAGCTTCCTGAGTCATTTCACAAATCAGAGATCATTTTACCTGTTCCAGAAAAGCATCAAAAATGCAACACAAACACTTCCATGGGAAGGGGCAGAGGGAATGCAGCCACCTTCAGGGCTTCCTTCACCTGAGTGTATTTTGAGTGCCACCTGCTTGCTCTGAGCAGTGAAGAACAGGAGTTACATCACCTTCCTGTGCAAGTGCAGCTTTTTCAGCCACAACAAGTTGGTTTGTTTTTTTTTTTAATGCCAATAAAACTCAGAAGTCTGTTCCAAAAAACAAGTCCAGAATTTTTCTGTCTTTAAAACAATTCCCAGAGAGGTATTTGGTCAAAGGTGGAGAAAGCAGAGCAGCAGGAACAAGATGACCACAGCACATCTCTGAGGACTGCAGACCTTCTCCCATCTCCTCAGACAGTGACTAACTGCTGCCACTATTCTTTCAATCAAACCCAAACCTGCTACAGCTCTGATGTGAAATTTTCTTGGCTAGCCAGTGCATAAAAAAAAAACCCAGGAACAAGCTGCTTTTTTTAAGAGTTCTTTCCAGCATCTTTTTACTATGGTTTTAAATGGAGCAGCAAAGAAACCAAAATATTTCAATCAATAGCTGTGAAAAAGAACACAGCTACAGGGGAAGAACAAAAGCACAGCTTTCTTTGGAAATATTTACAAGAGATTTCCATTTCCAAATCTCCACATGGCAGACCATTCCAGGCCATGAGACATCCTTGTTAATGAAGCTGTGAGCTCAGTTAACTCAGACAACATCACCATAGAGCTTGATTGAACATTTTTTATATCCATCATTAGGGAGCCTATCTATATCCAAGTGTCTTCTGCAGGAAGCTCTTCAATTTGACTTCCCAACACGTGTGAAAGTCAATCCAGAGGCACTTCACACAAATTAATGCCAGCTGCTGTCAGCAGCTAAAAGATCTCAGCCTGAGAGAGCAGAGGTTATTTCACCTGGATAAAACCAGGAGAGCTCAGAGCCCCTGCCAGAGCCCAGAGGGGCTCCAGGAGAGCTGGAGAGGGACTGGGGACAAGGGATAGAGGGACAGGACACAGGGAATGGCTTCCACTGCCAGAGGGCAGGGATGGATGGGAGATTGGGAAGGAATTCCATATTGTGAGGGTGGGCAGGCCCTGGATCCCTGGAAGTGCCCAAGGCCAGGGTGGAATGAGCTGTGCTTTAAGATTTGCTCTTGTCCACACCATATCACCTTTAACCTTCCCACTGCTGCACTGGCATCCCCTTGGAGCTATTCCCAGGACCTATTACCCTTGGGATCAGCACCATGTACTTTGAGACAGGCACACACAACACACAGCAGTGCCCAGCAATGGGGTTTGGGATATTTATAAACCACGTTATGTAGAAAGGGAAACACAGGAACACACTCTGAATTATCCTGGTGTGGGTTTGTAGACAATTTTAGCAGCATATTTGACTAACACTGTGCATTCACATATCTCAAGGGATGACTTTCAGAAAATGAAGTTCTCTCCTCATGCATTTATGTAGGGCAGCTTCACAACATATGCTATCATATCATTATCTGGCTACAACACAGCCAAAATCTCCAGTTCTCCTACAAAGATCCTGACTTTATGGCATTATTTTCCAGCTGGTACAGGAATGTTAGCTTGCAGGCAGAGAAGATAAAGCAACGCTTTTCACTTCTTCTATTAGCACAAAGAAAATATCCAATAGGGACAGCATAAAAGGGATTCTTGTGTCATTTACTAGATCCTCATTACCCCAATGCCCACAAACTGGGCAGTTATACCTGAGACAGCAGTGCAGTCCCAGCAGCCCGTTTCTTTCCTCCTTTGTAAGGTTTTTAATGAGGCTGCCTGAGCAAGAGGAAAACTTCTCCATGTTCAGTGACCTCTGCAAACCCTGGGGAGATGCCCTTCAACACCTTCCCAATCATTTTCTTATTAAAACACACAGAAAACAACAACACCCACACACTGCATGACTGCGCCCTGAAGCCAAAGGGTTTTAGATTGCTCAGCTTATTTTAATATTATTTTTGGGGGGGGGGTGGGGGGGGGGGAGTGGGAAGTGCTTAATTATGCATGATGTCTCAGACATGGCTCCCTGTGAGCTGGCAGCAGGAAAATGGGCTGGCAGGCACTGTGGTCAAGTGTGTTGATGGGCAGGACAAGCAGAGGGGGCCAGGGGGGGTGGAGGCAGTGTCTAATTATGCAGCTAAACCTGCCAGCAAGGATCTGGCTGCTATTTTATTTCCACCAGTTATGCAGAAAAGGTCCCTGAAAGGACACTGGGAATTAGTTTGTGGCAATAGGTTATGACAAACTTGCTGATGAATTTGAACAGTGCCTGACTGCATTTTCAACAGCTCCAGGCACTCCCTGCCTTCAGGCTCAGCCCAAGATGGCAAGAGCAGGTTAACAATCATCTCTGGTGAACTCATTCGTCTGATTTAACAATACCTGTGATATCCAGCAGATACACAATCTTTTATGTTTGGGACAGGAAACAACAGTAGGAAGGGCAAAGGTTATTTATTCCCTTGTGCTGTACTCTCACCTTCTCAGCCATGGAATATGAGGATCCACACCCTCACACACACAGACAGGGGACTGGAAAACATCCTGGACGCTGCAGGCTGCACCTGATCCACCACTGTGTGAAGAAAAACTCTTCCCCTCATCCCTCTGACAGCCTCACATTGGGGCAGGGTCAGCAAACCTGCAATTTTAGTTTTCTTTTCATCAGAGCTCAGAAAGCCATCCAAGTCCCTCCCATGTGATATTCCTTGGCTCCCTGGGGCTCAGCTCAACACAAAAAGCCAAGATGGAAACTATCTAGGACCAATCCCATCAGAGGGCATTCCCAGTTTCCAGAGTGACTCACCCATCCCTCCTGAAGCTCAGAAAAGCCAGCCACGGTCCAAGACACGCTCCTATAAGGTCAAAGATAGCACAAGCCAAATTTGGATGCTGGGCAGCTGCCTGCCCAGGCTAATAGCAATTTTTCTTTTAACATAATTAGATCTCCTAATACAGTCACCTGTTCCCCCTGCAAGGGCTCATATGGAGCTGTTTGTACCCCCTCCTCCCGAGTCAGAAGATATTTCTCCAGAGATTGCCTTTTAAAGAGAATTTTTTAAAATTCTATAAGCTCAAGTAGCAAATAACACTGAGGAGTAGCGGCATATGGCAAAGCATACAGGTGGCACTCAGCCCATCAGCTTTGTCTCTGATCTAAGCAGCTTATAAAGAAGCAAGCCCTTCCATCTCCTCTCATCTTCAACCAGGATGGATTGTGAGCTCCACTGCATTCCAGGGCAGCAATAGTGCCATCCTCACTTGCTGGGTGTTTAGGGAGGAGAGTTGTGCCATGCTTTAACCATCTCCCCCTGCAGCCACTGAAGTAGGAACCTTGTGTTTTAAGTGATAGAAATATTCCTGTCTCTGACTTGATTTCTCTGTATTTGGAAAAATAAACTACATGCAACAAAAAAGAAAAAAACAGATTTGGAAACAGCCTTAGCACTGCCTTTTGCACTTGGAGCTCTGGAAGGTTGCCTTTGCTGTGGAGGTCTTGCTGCTTTAAGACAGAAATAGAAAAGAAGGCCTAATTACGCATTTTCTTCAATAAATAATGCAAAAAGCCCACGCACTCCTGTGAAGGGAGATTCAAGCCCGGGTCAGTTCAGAAAACACTCACCTAGCACAGACCCCTACAGAAACAGCTCTCCCAACCCTCAGCCACACCTGCTTTGCACATCAGAGTCCCTGCTAATCCTAATTCTACTTTCTCATCATTACTATCAACACTTATAATTAACAACATGCAAAAAAACCCACACAATGCAAGTCCCTATGGAAAGAGAAGGACAGCCCAAGTTTTGGGAAGCAGAGCTCATCAACCCCACTGTTAGCAGGACTGATTGCAGCCTGGGTTTTACTATGTCCAGTTCTGCATCCTGCTGCCTAAAAGAAATCCTTGCCCACTAATAAATCCACAGGGAATTACTAATCCTGGCTGTAGGAAAAGAAGGCAGGTGATTTTTCCCAGGGGCAAGGGGACAAGACACCTCTGAAGGGCTCCTGAGCCAGTGACACACGGAGCTGCAGCTGCTGCTGTTCCACACTGGCTGCTCCACGTCCCAGGGGAGACAGGGGATTATTGCAGGATGTTTTCATGAGCTGGAATTAGGCAGTGCCAGCATTTCACAGCTCTAACACATGAAATAAATAGCTTGACCTCTGCTCCCTCACACCCTGAAGGGTTTAGCTTCCCTCCGCGCGTCCAGCATGGAAGGGGGCACCGCATCCCTGCTAACAGGGCTGGAAAGGCTGTTTAGGAGAAAAGAAAAACGATAGAACTGCTGGAGCAGTCCACTGAGGCACCTGCTTTTCAGTGACCACTTCTTCTTTATTAACTACACATCGAACACCGAGTATTTCCTGCGCCAGCATCCGGCAGAGAAGGGCCAAGGCCGAGCAGGCAGAGTTCCAGCAGCACAACTTCAGCGAGCACAGGCTCCTGGAGAGCTTTCCTCAAGCCACACGGAGCCAAGAACGTAACACACAAAGCCCAGCTTAGGAGCAGTTATGGCACAGAGCTACAACACTCCCCCCCAAGAGCACTGGGGGAAATAAGATTGGTTTGAGTAGAGACAAAAACGGGACCGCAGGGTTTTTGTCAGGTTACTGACAGCACAGTAAAGCCGTGGCCACAAGGCAGTTTATTCTGTTTGCTTCACAAATTGAATCATTTGGTGATGTCTTTTTAACAGGACTCCAGATTTTTTCAGAAGTAATGCTCATTTCTTCCTAATTTCATGGTAGAATCCCCAAGTCCCCGCTCTTTCTTTTAAACAGCTCTTTAGAGCCTCAGGTGGTCTTGCTGGCAGCATACAGTGGAAAACATTACAGAAAAACAATACGTGATCAAAAATAAAATTTGCTAAACCCCACGATTTCTAGGGCAACACCATGAAAAACAAGTCACCTCCCTTTTTCCTCTCAAATTCCAGCAGTTTTAGATCTCCATTTCAGGCAGGTTTGGTACCTCAACTGATCTGCATTTTTCAGCACAACAAATTTATTCCAAAACAATTCAGGTACCCAAGATCCTGCTAATTACACTTCCCCCCTCACCCAACACAGAGAAAACGAGACTTTCTTCTTGGCTCTCAGGAGTGCCAGATCACATCCAGATTTGTCCCCAGGAGGATTCTTCCAGTGAACTCGTATTTCAAAGCAGCAGAGATGAAACAGCAAGATGCAGCACAGAAAACCCAACTGAGAGCCCAACTGGGCACTGCATCACCTATTCCACTCTACGTGCTCCTCACACAGCACATCAGGAGCCAAAAGAAACAAAAGCACAGCCTGGAGGTGAGGCAGGCAGCTGCTGATGTGGATGGGAAGCCTTGGATGCAGCACCTGAAGCTGGGAAGTTTTTACACCCTTTACAACCCACTGCAGGTTGCCAAGGGACAGAGAAAACGAGACTTTCTTCTTGGCTCTCAGGAGTGCCAGATCACATCCAGATTTGTCCCCAGGAGGATTCTTCCAGTGAACTCGTATTTCAAAGCAGCAGAGATGAAACAGCAAGATGCAGCACAGAAAACCCAACTGAGAGCCCAACTGGGCACTGCATCACCTATTCCACTCTACGTGCTCCTCACACAGCACATCAGGAGCCAAAAGAAACAAAAGCACAGCCTGGAGGTGAGGCAGGCAGCTGCTGATGTGGATGGGAAGCCTTGGATGCAGCACCTGAAGCTGGGAAGTTTTTACACCCTTTTCACTGCAGGTTGCCAAGGGGTTTCTTACCTACAGCTCTGCAAGCAGGAGAGGAAGTAATTGATAGAACTAAAGACATAAAAGTCTCCATTCATGTCACAACAGACCTTGAACAGAGCACCAGCTCAAAGCACACTGGTCCTGGCTCCCCAGCATCCCACACCACAGCTCAGGGCTTTGGGGATGCCATTTCTTATTCCACTCACTCCACAAAACCAAACCCTCTTGGTATGTTGAAAATCTGTCCCACTGATTTATTTTTTATATCTATACAAACTACGTTTGTAGACAATATGTTGGCTCCAAAAGACTTCTTTACAAGGAGCTCTTTTGATAGCTCTGTCCCAGCCCCAGGGCAGGGACTGTCCCCTGGGCTGGCCCTGCTCATGGACCCCCAGGGCTGTGTCCAGTTCTGGGTCCCCAATCCAGGAAGGACGTGGAGGGCTGGAGCGTGTCCAGGGAAGGGAATGGAGCTGGGAAAGGGCTGCAGTCCCAGGAGGAGCTGGAAAGGGGCTCAGGCTGGAGAAAAGGAGGCTCAGGGGGGACCTTGTGGCTCTGCACAACTCCCTGCCAGGAGGGGACAGCCAGGGGGGTCGGGCTGTGCTGCCAGGGAACAGGGACAGGACAAGGGGAAAGGGCCTCAGGCTGGGCCAGGGGAGGCTCAGCTTGGACAGCAGCAGGAATTTCTGCATGGAAAGGGTGCTCAGGCCTTGGCAGGGGCTGCCCAGGGAGCTTTGGAGTGCCCATCCCTGGAGGTGTCCCAGGAAGGGCTGGAGGTGGCACTCAGTGCTCTGGGCTGGGGACAAAGTGGGCACACAGCTTGGGCTTGATGATCCTGAAGGTCTTTCCCAACCTCAATGACCCTATGAAAGTACTTTGGTTCCTACAGCATTCTGCAATAATATTTTTCTTTTAAACAGCTGCAGACATCTTTTTTTCATAGGGGTAGAACATTAACTGCTTTATTTTAGAACCCATCCCACTAAATTCTCTACTGCGCATTCAGCAACACCACAGTATTTTAATTTTTTGTCCACATCTGCTGATACAGGCACAGAGCAGTGCCCAGGCAATAGTATCTACTACAACTTGCACAACTCATGGCACTCCCAGAACCACGATAAGCCTCTGACACTCCTGCCAGCACAGTGCATTATTCATCAGATCTTTTTATAGACACATCCCCTCCCCAGAACCAAAATCCCTTGCTCACGACACTTCTCCCTGGCTCTTCTGCTGAACGATTTCAAGCCAAGTTTTACGAAACTGGGAAGCTAAAAGCACCTTTTATGTGCAGCACTGTGTAAGAGGGCAAAAGGCACAAGAAAGCACAGTAAAATCACAGAAAATCAGTAAAAGCACCGAGAAAGCAGTTTAAGGAATGGAAAAAGCACTCTCCAGACATCCACCAAAGCACACAGGTGAGGAATCAGTTCCCCAACACTCTTCTAGAACATTCTGCACACATTTAAAGGTGTAGAGGCTCCCTGGCACATCTCCTCTGCAAAGCCTGGAACTTTCCACTGATTCCACCCAGCAATAAACATGGCTTAGCAATATTGATATTGCTTTTCATCTCATCCCCACCCTTTCCCTGCAGGAAGAAGACAAGCCTCCAAGGATAGCAGGTCTCCCACGTCAGCCAGAAGTGTAGAGGCTGAAATATCAGCTATCACTCTAAAATACAATCATAATCATAATCAGGTCATCATAATCACCTGAGCAAGAAAACTTCCTAGCAGGTGGACTGGGCAAAGCTCAAGGAATGCAAAAAGCCTTTCCCACTTTTGTATTCTGTGCATGGAAGGCCAAAGTGATTTCAGCATCCTGTCAGGTCATAAAGCTAAAAAACAAGCCATAATTGGAGAAACTTCTTATGCACACTCAACTGGAAAAAGAGGTGAACAAAATGCCCTTCTCTCTCTCTAGGAGAGGAGGATAAAGTTACTCACCTTGGTCACACATCGGGAATAAATGTTCCCTGCTTTTTGGGAAAACCTGTCCAAGCCCTCATCACCTCCCTCCACATCCCAAGCTTTTTCCAGCTTACTATTTAAGCCTGAACTGGGAATACAACCACACAGGGGGGAGGAACAGGCAACAAAAGCAGCAGAGAGCAGTGCCTGCAAAAGCTGCCACCCCTCCCAAACACACGACACGCAGCAATTACACGGAGGGGAAGGAAACAGAAGTGTTCTCTGTGGCAAAGATAAACACTCTCTCCCAAAAATGCTCTGTAATCAGGGCAGCAATGACACAGGGAAACAGAAGGATGGAAGGAGTGGTTACAGCCTAAACAAGGAGTTGCAGTCACATCAAATTTTATCTTTTTTCGACCTGGGTCAGGGCTGGGAATGAAAGTGCTCGAGAAGGTATTTCATGTCCAGACCCAGATGTTTATTAGTTCTCAGCTGTGTCACATCTCACAAGCCATGAGTTCTACAGCATTTCACTAACAAGCTACAAAATGGCCCTGTAGCTCTCTCTACAAGGCCTTTTAAGGATAAAATGTCCAATTAAGAAATGAAACCTAAATTATTTTTACTTTTAACCCAATAACCAACCACCCTTGGCCCACAATGTGGACTTTTTATCCAATTACACAAAACCACCCAAATCCATGGAGAAGAAGGTGAGAAGAAGGAGCAGCCTCCACCCTAAAATCTCCATCTTGCTTTATATCTATTACTATATTCTAAAACCTTAAACTCTGAGTTTCCCACCATGTGAAATCACACACTTCTATTCAAACTCCACGCCCACAATCCCAATTCCATCATTCCATTTTGGAAGCTTCTCCACGGCCTCAGGTCAGATGCAGTGTTCTCTTGGGGGTCAGTGTTTGTTAGCACAGAATGTCTGAAATTCTCAGCAGCCAGGGTTCCAACACAGGCACAACAGGTACAATACCCAAAGGTTAAGCTAAATGATCTCTGGATTAAGGCATTTGCCAAACAGCCACAAAAATAAAAAACTGAAGAGATTATGGAGTTCCATCTGAGAAAAGGGGCAGAGGGCGAGGGCTGCTCCCAAATCCCCCAGGTTTCTTCTACAGTGATGACCCAAAGCCACACTCAGGCCGTGATGCTGAGCTCAAACTGCTTCACCACAAGGCCCTTCAAAGTTCAGAGCTGCCAAGCAAAGAAACAAAAAAAAAAAAAAAAAAAAAAAAAAAAAAAAAAAAAAAAAAAAAAAAAAAAAGAAAGGATGCAATCACACAAAGAAACAAAAAAAAAGGATGCAATGATACAGTTATCCCTACATGTTCCCAGAAACTTCCCAACATGGTGCCTCACATAGAGGCTTGCAGTGGAAGGTGTAATTCCAGGGCAATTCAAAGTCTCAATTTTGAGTCCTCCTTTAAAGGTCAGAGATACTTACTGTCAATACCAAAACAACATTGAGGAGCCAACTCATCTCAAGCAACACTCAGGATCCTTCATCACTTCAAATTAGGGGGGTGCTGCATGACTGACTCTGACTTTCGAGATATTGGAATTCATGACACCTTGTACAGAGTCCTACCAGAAATATTGGCCATGTTTCTCTCCTTAAAACCTTTTCCTCAGCAGAAAGATTTACTTAAATTCAGGACTGGCAGGAAACAAGAAGCTTCTCTGCTCTTCAGTATTGACAGGAGCTGTGTTGGTCTAAACAAGGGCTTATTCCCTGCATTCTCTCCAAAAACCTGGTTGCAAGGATGTTTGTTCCATCTAGGAGGTGGAAGGGTGTCAAAAGAGGATTTTTCAGTAAGAGCAGACTAGGTTACAATGCCAACAGAAGTGAGAAGGCAGCCCATCAAATTGGGATGACACAGAAGGAGAGAGGGGAAGAAGGAATCACTGCTGCAACATTCAACACAAAGGCCACAGGAGCACAGATCCTGCAACGTGAGTGGGAAAATCATCACTGAGGGAAGCACAGAGACTGAAGAGATCAAGATTTACTCCAAGGCAGCAGCTATTTGGCACAGCTATAGAGAAACCATCAAAATTAAGGCCCACTAGGCTCAGATCAAACAGTCAGGAGGTTTCCGTTCCTGCTGTTTTGGTGAAATAAACAGATTAAAACGTTGGGAAGTTACTGAAATGTGCATAT
The DNA here is from genome assembly GCF_017590055.1 of Onychostruthus taczanowskii. Taxonomy (NCBI): domain Eukaryota; kingdom Metazoa; phylum Chordata; class Aves; order Passeriformes; family Passeridae; genus Onychostruthus; species Onychostruthus taczanowskii. Next base: position 329,520 of record NW_024499462.1, on the reverse strand, counting down.
TGAAAACAGCTAACTGTAGGTTTTGCTTTGGGTAGTTACCAACACAAATGTTTATCACTTGCCAAAGTATTCCCATGCAAATATCACAACAGGGTTTTTCCAATCACTCTGGCTGTGAGTTGAACCTGACTGGGGCTCCCATGCCCCTACCTGAGCACAGGCACACATCACTAACTTTACAGCAATTTCCATGGAATAAACCACTTCAGAGGCCTTCAACACCTGCCCACGAGAACTCCCTTGGAAAGAAAGAGGTGGAAATCACAATCACCATATCTTCAACCCAAGAAACACAGAAAGCAAAGAGAGCAGCAGGTGCTCAATATTGTTTGTTTATTGCCCCGGAGGGACCTTGGCTCCAGCTACCCCAGTGGTTCCACCAGCAGCCACCAGGAACAGTTTGCTGCCTCGCTGTCTAAACAATGGCAGAAGCCACTGGATCCAGAGAGACGTTGCTCCCAATAAAGTCTCTTCAAGACTTTGTATTTGATAGGGGAAAAGGTCTCTTCAAGTGTATTTGATAGAGGACTCATTGTGCTGCAAGTCACTGGAGACAAGACACTCAATTTCCTCCATCAAAATGCCCCATTAGCTCCCCACCTTCCTCCTTGGCAAGGGACAATCCACCAGTTAGCAGCACTTCTGGAACCCCACCTAAAGCACTTATTTCAGGCTGTTCATAATATCTGACAAGAGCTTCCCCACACAAAGGAAAAATTACAGGCAGATTTCTTTTTGATTCAAAGCTCAGCCAGCAATTAAGCTGCTAAGAGACAAATGCAGTGTCTCTCTAAAAAGCCCCCAGTGTCCAGGATTGCAGAGTAAGTCAGCATTTAACTCCACAGCAAGTATTTTCTGGCTTTTAAAAGCTCTAACAGTCGGATTAGGAAGTCTGGGGGAAAAAAAAAATTAATCAGGGGTTTTCTACATTGGGACAGAAGCGAGAAAGCAAAGCCAAATCAGGGCCACTTTGGTTCAGAGCACCTTCACTGAAGAATTACATCAGGCTTAGCAGCACTGAGAATTCCAGAGGCTTTAATTCTGACTGACACCACAGTTGATGCCTCACACAAAATTAATTCATCATTAAAGATGACCTGCTGCCATGAGACATCAAAAACTCATTACAAGCCATAGGAGCTGGATGCTGCAGGACTGAATTCAATCCCATTTTTAAGAGGTTTTTCCTTCAGGAAGGAGAAGCTCAAGCTGCAAGATTAGTCACGCTTACAAAAGCAGAGGACAAGCTCCACACACCCTGCTGAAAGGGAAAGCCCAGGCTACACAGGGAGAGGGCTCCAGGCTCTCCCACACAGGAAAAAGCCTTGCCCTCAGCAAAAAGGAGAAAACAGGATTTTAAAACCCATTGGATATATCTGAGCCATTAATAATGTTTTTCCTCTACCAAATACACTATTTAATCAACAGGTTTTTCATGCCTCATTTTTTCTTTCTGTAGACATTCATGTTTCACAAGCACCCCAAATCCCAGACAAATTTCCATTTAGAATACTCTGTGTGTGTAGATATATATAAACTTTAAATTACCATTCAATGAACTGTGTGTGTACATATACATATACATATATATATATATATATGAAATGAAGGCTGCAAATTTGCAAGCTCCTTTTTCACCGTGTTTTCTATCAGCTCAGAAAAAGGAATTCCCTTTACCTGGAGTGAATGATTAAGGTGAATTTGCTACAAGGGAAAGCGAGAGTGGGTTTTGGTCGGTCTCCTAACATTTGTTTTCTCTAATCCTCCTAGTGTTTTCCAAGGCTTTACAGGGGAGGCACTGCATTCATTTCGCAGTGTTGCAGCCCTCTGGCTGCGCTGGGAAGAAGGAGCACACGAGGACTTGAAAGAGACTCCAAGCTCCAACACCTAAAAGACAACACTTCGCACAGAACGCTGCTGTTTCATCATCTCCCACTGCCTGCCTCCGTTACCTCAAAGGAAAGGGAAATTAATTACTGCAAAGCCAGGAAGGCTGGATGTGTCACAGCTCCTAATGATATTCAGGTACCTTCCAGTGCTGCCAGCCAAGTCATCTCACAGCCAAAGAGGGCTGGGGGAAGCAAAACACCCAATTAAGAGCACATGAAGGCACTTGTTCTCTCCTTTTAGTAGGTGTAGTTCACTTCCCAATTTCCTAATGCATAATTACACCTAGAGGTGCTCACTGTCACTCTGGATCTGTTCTTGCAGTGCATTTATTTTGGCATCTCCATTTACACCACTGGGCTTGGATCTCCAGTTTTGGGAAGTGTTTTTCCAAGTGTGGGGGATTACAAGAGCGATCAAGCCCTCACAGTCCCATTTTTAGGCTAATTCTGTTGGGTTAAAGGCTTGCAGTTGGCAAAATCATTGATTTAAAACTAGTGCAGTCAGTAATTCCTGCAGCACCACCTCCCCCCTCAAGGAAGGCTGCCTTGGCCAGGAATACAAAAAATAGACTTTAAAAAGCAAGGTTTCCATCTGGCCATCAGGTGTGTGTGTGCTGGAGCACAGACACCACCCCTAGCAACAACTCCAGCAGGAGCATTGCTGTCCTACAGCCCAGGCTGGTGCTTTCTGCAAGAAAAAAACACCTGCCAAGCACTGGAGACAGGTTAAAAAAAATGGGGTAAGTATCTATCAATCCAAGTCACTTAAGAAGCAGAGCAGCTCATCACAGGCCTTGACTTCACCCTTTTGACAGTTCAACAAACTCCCAAACAGGATATTCAAGCAGGGCTGAGCAGCCAATCACAGGAAATTAATTTTATATTCTGCTAGAGGGAATGAGGCAGCTTCTTTCCAGCTGAGAGCATGTAATAATTTGGCACCAAGTGGCTCCATCCCAGAAGCTGTGACAGCAGCTGCACAGCCCCTGTCGGTAGGGTAAGTAAGTTCATTCCTCCTTTGTCTCAAATCTATTGGTTCTCCAGTTGTACCGAATGCCTAGAGAAATACAAGCTCCCAAGAGGACTTGAGGTCACTGTGACACAACATTCTCTTCCATGCAAATAATTCTGCAAAGCACCAAGGACAGGACAAGGCAAGCACCACAGCACAGCCCAGGCTGGATGGGACCTCCCAGACACCTGAAGCTGTTCTACTCTTTTCCTCCAGCTTTAACAGGAAACACAACAGCTCAAAATATCTCTAGCAGACTCTGGAAGGAACAACATCTGTCCTTATCCAGGGATGTGACAAACAGAGGGCGACCACAGCTTTTATCTCCCCAAAGCAGGAGGGGTAAGTGAAAAACCCAAAACGTCCCCTTATTAACTGTCCAGTGAAGCTCAACTGAGCCTACTCATCTGCTCCTAGAAAAATATTGTTCCACTGTAAGGACCTTCTTTTTTTTTTTTTTTAATAAATGCTGTTTAGAAGAGATTTATTGACAAGAATTATTATTATTATTAGCAAGATGTGGCCAAGGACAGCAATGTCTCATTATTCCACACAATTGATACCATTTCTAGAGCAAATCCCAAGCCAAACTCTGAGACTAAACATTTTTCTTTTCAAGATGGAGCCTCAGATAAGGTTTCCTATCCAAGATATTTGGAGATGTAACTATTTTTCCAAGCTGCCTCTAATGAGTAATTTGAGGGGGAGGTTGTTTTTGTTTTGTTTTTGGAATCACAACCAGCGACGGCCTCCCTGTAAAGGAAAAAGAGGAATTCACAGCAAGTAGCTCTGGTGCCAATATTTCAAAAATAAGCAACTTGCATAATCTTAAAAGCATTTATATGGAAGCTCTCCTTCAGAAAGAGGCCTTTGATGATACTGTGGTTTTGACAGCAAGATCCTTATATGGATTCAAACCACACAAATCATTTTATACAGAGCACGATTGTAACACTGATCACTAAGAACATGCTGAATGAATGGAGGCCAGAACCAAAAGATTCACGGAGGCCTCGGTGCTCCTAACTTGAAAGTTTCATACCAGAAATACCAGAGGAGCTTGGCAGAGCTTTTGTTTTTATTTAGACACGCGCAGTTTTCCCAAGAACAAGCTCTCCCTGCCAAAAGAGCTCCCAGCCAGGGACGCTCCCAGTGCCTGGAGAGCAGGCAGGAGGGACCAAGGATGAGGGGTTTGTGCTGTTCTGCAGAGCTGGACACCAACCCCCAGGTAAATGGACTGCAGCACACATTTCCTGAGTGTTTATAAAGGAAGCAAGATAAAGTGTCATTTCTAAGAAGCGACTTTAGTGAGAACAGGGTGTTACATCACTTCACCAGGCTGCAGCGCCCTGCCAGCGTGACGAAACCTTCACCTGCTGAAGCCACTCAGCACATCCCTCTGCACCTCATCTTTTCTTTTCCCTACAGCCTCCCATCCAGGACAGGCCTTCCCTGGCTGAGAACCACACATACACCACGCTGAGCTAAAGGAGAACAAACTTCTGGCAACAAACCCCACACAGCAGCCCCAATATTCCAATTTCTCTTCAGCTTTTAGGAAGAAAATGCAAGCAGAAGATCTGGTGTGTTTATGGCATAGCAGCCGTGCTTCCCAAACTTCTAGGGAGAAAACTGGCTGGAAAACATGAGCACCAGGAGAACACACAAAGTGCCTGCAGAGCTGTGCACTGTAGCTGCTTGTGCTTCCCTGGTGGGAAAACAGGACAGAATTCCCCATGTTCCTAAGGGCTCAGAGGTGGTGAAACTCAAGGAGCCAGCACAGGGCTCCTGGAAAGCACACTGAGGAAAAAGGAAAGCTCAAGGTATCTTCTGACAGGCTCTGAACACAAGTGAAAAATGAGGTAACAAAAAAACCCCTGTGTTCAGAACTGTCTGGAGAACTTCTGGATTTCATTTTATTTTTGTGTAACACTACATGAAGCTCCACCAAACATCAGAGCAAGACTGCCATCATTAATTTCACTTGTCAACAGTTAGATGTGGACATTCCCCATCTCACTGAAATGAGAAATGTGATTCACAGTTCCTTTGTCACCTGTTAAATCAGAGACTATGCATTAAGCAGGATTAAATTGTGTCACTTTTGCCAAAAGTAACATCATTATTACAGCCACAGGGACTCACAGAGGAAATCCATTCTCCACAGGACTTTTTTTCTGTGAAAATGATGCTAAGCATTTAAAAATTATCTATAATACATAGGTGTTTTGCATAAACTTCCCTGCCTGGGTACCAAATTTGAATTGCAGAGCTCCAGCAGCGCTCAGTAGTAAAATCTCACAAATCTTTTCTGCCTATTAGAAGAATATTTGTACAGATGGCAAACTCATGCTGCAAAAGGCTTTGTCCTGTCTCAGTAAAATGCCCAAAACCAACACTTGCTTCCCCCAAACCTGGAGACCATGCAGCCTAGGAGGTTTTTAGGAGCAGCAGAGGGAAGGAGAGCAAGGAGCAGGGATCCACAAGGTTAATCCAGCAGGATCCCCCTGGCTCCAAGCAGGTGCAATGTTCTTGGTTGTGCCAGGCTTTTTATTTACAGCTGCTGCAGGAAGGCTGGGCAGGGACAACACAAATACCAGAATTTCTGCCTCAGAAACCCAGAGAGCAGCTGATCTACAGCAAAAGGCAAAAAAGCGGCCAGGAGCCTGCTCTGTCAATAATCTAGGAACAAAACTGAGGGATGGAAGCAGCTGTGGTTCAGGCACTGCGCAGCACCACCACGTCAGAACAACTTTTCTGCCTCTGAGACAACTCCATTACTCACAAGCCTGGATCCATCTGTTCCCATTAGAGTATAAAATGCCTCAGTGTGACCCATGCACAGTTCCTTATTGCCACACACATCTGTTCTTCCTCTAGTCAGCCCTCCCATCACCCCAGCACAGTAACACAACCCCCCCAGCCAAGAGCAGCTATAAAATACATACATCAAAAGAAAAAAGCACTCTGCAGCTGGCAAACATAGCCTCACCATTTAGTCCACACAAATTTCTAGGAAAGCACATCAAGCACAGTGTTTGAAATAGCTTTCCTACTTCCAAGGTGCTGCGAAGAAGAAAAAAAAAAAAGAAAAGAAAAAAACCCAACTTCTCCCACGCAACTCTTCTGGCTGCTGCAAAATCCTGCTAAACCTGAGCTAGGCTGCAGCCAGTGGGGAGCTCTGGCACGTCCTGCAGTGCTCCCAGGCCACCAGCACAGCCTGTGCTTCTTGGGGACACTTCCTGAAGCATCCAACCTGACAGCTCTGCTCCTCTGTCCAACAGCCTGGTAACTGCAGCAGTTATCAATCCTCCACAGCACCCTCATGGTGCCTCAGGGTTTAGCTTTTATATTTTTCAGATTCTGTGCTGCTTTAGTGTGTACTTCTGAGCTTCATTTTAGCAGATGGTGAGCTCGCTGCACAGAGCAGGGAGACAAAACAATTCCTGCTCTAGCTGGGGACCAAGGACAAATGATCCAAATCTCAGCCCAAGAGCACAAACAACGTGGACTGAAGAGAGAAAAACAAGCAGGATGGGACTGCATGGGCTGGAGCTGAAATTGGACAATTAACTCCAATATGCAAATGGAGCAGAACTTAGAAAAATGAGAGACCCCATGATCAGTTGTCCATTTTGTGACCATTTTGGTTCATCTTGGGTGCAGCCCTGGCTGGACTCTTGTGCTGCCCAAGGTGGATCTGTGAAAACCTCCTAATAAATCCCTACTTTATTCTTTAGCTCTGTCCAGCCTCTGCTCTAGGTCAGCCTTCACAAGGCATCACTCAGACGTCTGAGCACTGCCAAAGGACTGGAGAGCTCTGAGGAGGGAGTAAAAATCAGACAGATGTGGGAAAGCACAGGTGTCACCAGTGCAGGGGACAACAGGCAGGTAAATAACCCAGCCAGGAGCATCAAGCAGCTGGGGCATTCATGGCAAGGCTCCCCCTGATTCTCCATGGGCTTTCTAAGCTCTAAACCATGCAGTCCCCCTCAGACAGAATCATGGAATGGTGTGGGTTGGAACAGACCTTAAAGCTCATCTCATTCCATCCCCTGCCATGTTACTTGAGATCCCAGGGTGCTCCAAGCACCATCCAGCCTGGTCTTGGACACTTCCAGGGACAGGGCAACCTCAACTTAATAATCTTGATAAATCATGAAGCTGCCAAACTTATATTCCAAATACAACTCCCTGTCCAAGATCATGTGGCTTTGCAGTCATGAGCAACAGACTTGAACAGAGTCAGCCTCTCACACTTCCCTGGTCCCAGTTTGCAAATTCGGCCTTTTTATAAAGAGTTCAAGGATGGCCCTGGCCACGCCATAACCCCCACCCAAATGACAACATTTTTCTGCAAGCAGGATTTATCCCAAAGATTATGGCAATGGGGGGGAATGAACAGCAGCACTGAAAACCAGAAATCACAGTCATGTATTAATAAAATTGCACCAAAACGCGCACCCATCACACGAGGAATGTATGTTTGGATCCTGTCTTGTATTTCAGGAACTCCTCTGATGCAGCTTTGGTAGACCTTGACAGAACCTCCAACAAAAAGAAGGAAACCCAAGACAAGGAAAAAGTTCCTCTCAAATCATCAGTACCTACAGCCCCACACTATCTGTTCAAAGAACACAGGGGGAAACACCAGGAGATAACACCAACCTGAAAAAAACCAAACCAACCCACACAAGTCTGAACATCCTCACACTATTTACAGACATGCCAATCTCTCTGCACATTGATAAAAGTCTCTGATTTTGGTAAATTTGCAAGAGAGTAGGGCTGTGGGGGGCTAAGGCTGGACACATCCTGCCTGCCCTGCCCTTCCCATCCCAGCCAATAGCCCCAAGGAGAGGCCCAGGCTCACCTGAGATCACTGCTAGTATACAGACTTTTATTATAGATGTCTAACCCTGATCTTCTTTTAAAAACTACTAAGAAATCCCTTTCTATTACACCTACACTTATACATGTTTCCAGGGGCAGGAAAAAGAAAAACAAAACCAAACAAACCCAGACAATGTCTTGCAGGTATAAACACCCTGCCCAGGATCAGCAAGGATCTACAGACCTCAAAATCCCAAGGAATAATTGACTGGTGCAGTGCTAACAAGTGCACAGCCACAAATATTTGCCATCACCTTCCTCCACATGTTTACCTGCAAACAAACTGGGCATTGAAATCAAAGTCTGGAGTAGGTGAGCTTGGTTCAATCAGCTTTATAAATCTGGAATCTGTTCTCCAGAGCATGCTGCCAGGTTTATGTGTGCACTTAACATTAAAGTTGTGTGGTTTTTCAGGTGCTAAACACAGTTCACACACCAATGCCAAACTGATTCTCAGCTTATGAAGATATGGGTAAAGTTCTCCCTGGTTTAGCCTTTGGAGGAAATGAACTTGGAGGAGCCTAAAGGAACTAAGTGCACTCATTAAAAAAACACTCCATCTGCTTCCTGGTAAAACATTTCCCTCTCCAGAGATCAGCATGTGATCTGTGTTTGTCACCCGAAAAATCACACAAGTTTTGCTCCCATTGTGAACAGGTCTGATACAGTCTGTGCTGAGGGTTTGAGTGTTTTGGGATTTTTTTCCCCTGCTACATGTCTGTCAGACTGAGCAAGGTGCTCACTTTGACCTGAATAAAGCAAAACTGAGTCACAGCTGAAAAAGGCAACATTCCTTATCCGCACTTATCCCACCCCATCAGGGACTCCAGCCTGAAACACCTCAGGAAGGAAAGATAACAGCAAAGGAAGAAACCCTCTCGTGTTTGTAAACTGTGCATTACCCATTCAAAATACAGATGTTGTGTTACTTCTGCCAAAACAGAGTAAGGAAGAAGAACACCACTGTGCACCTGTAATGTCAAAGCCCAGTGAAACTCCAGGCACAGCTGCAGGTTGGAACCAAGAACATTCCTTTAAATCCAACTCACACGTTCATATTCCCCCCGCTGCCAAAATCTACCACAAAAGCAAGGCAGGGAACAGATGATTCTGTAAAGCATGATGGGGTTTTTTTGTTTTTTAAAAAATTATTCAGAACAATTTCACTGAACAGAACTTGTCCCAGATACTTGACCTGCTACAGAGTATCAGCCAAGTCCCTGCTCAACCAGGGCAGCCCACAAGCCTGGAATAAATCCACCTCAGGCAAGGCAAAAGCATTAATTCCAGCAGATACTTGAGAGTATTTCTTGCAGGAACAGGACAAGCCATGGAAGGCTTCCTCCATGAATTCCACCCCTCACCCTTGGACTGGCTAGAGAGGAGACAGAGGTCAGGGAGTCCCACTGAAGGGTCTGTGGGTTTCCACAGGCTGAAGTGCGTGCACAAATGCTTTTCTGCTCAGCCACAGTGGCACAGAACTGAGCAAGGGACTGCCAGTTATCCAAAATGTACAGCTGGTACATAAACACAGGCCCAGCCCACAATTTCAGGCTGCCAACAAATACCTCAGCACGCTCCCTGGAAAAGCAAGTCAGGGATGTCCCAGCAGCAAAGGAGGGTGCAGGAAGGATTAATTGTCACAGTACTCAGAGGTTCTACAAGCAGCAGACAAACACTCATCCAATAAAGCCATGAATGTAAATCCATCCTCCTGCTCTCGCTGTTTATAGCCTCCAGCAGAAGCCATGGAGCTATAAAAACTCCCTCATTACCACCTGCTCAGCCTTCAGTAAACTGAGTATCCTTCAAAAGAGGAAAGACAAACCCACCCCAAGAACGAACATCCTGCCAAACTGGCTCTGGCTGACTGTGAGATAATCCAACAAAACAGTCTCACCACGGAGAATGAAACTGTGCATTCTGGGCTGGAGGCACAGGGGGGAAAGGAGGAGTCAGTCCTAAGCCAGGAAAGCTGAATTTATTTGCCATTACATTATTTGTCACTGAAAAAATTGCAGGATGCCATCACCTGCCAGGTCAAACAAGAGGAAGGTGAATAGCTTGACTGGTAAAAGCCAAGGTGCTGTAACCCAAGATGATTTTCTGCTCAAACACTCCTTGCCAGGAAAAACTCCCAATTACTTTCTCCTACTGGGTCGCCTGAATTGAAAAAAGAATTTTGGTGTTTTGACAGTCCTTCAGAAGAGCAGACCATCAGCTCCTTTCAGTGTTCGAAGCTTAACAGCCATCTAAGGCACTGGTACAGCCTGAAGAGGGACAATTATGATGATAACTCCCCTGAATCTGTCTAAATGCCTACAAAAGGAACACTTTAAATAAAAGCTTTCACGTGGGCAAATATCCAGCCAGTTCCCCCAGCAAGATGAATGTGAATTATTAGACTTAAGAATTTTCCTGTACACTTAAAATCCCTCATGCAGAAAGCCAGAGGCCTATGATGAAATGAACTGCTCTCCATATCGACCTCATTCAGAAATGCCACAACAATTTCCCTTATCAGCAGATAATGAAAAACCTATAATCTCCCATCTCAACTATAGTCATTCATACTGCCTTTTCTGTTACTACTCAAAAATGTCTCAGTCATTGCTAACCTTAAACAAATGCAGATTATATCAGCTTTCTGAACAAATCCCATCTATTTTATCCATATTATTTTTCAGTCACACTTCCCAGTTAACAGGAGGATACATCCAATGTAGTCAAAACCCTTTTGGATTCAGGTGCAATTTTTCAAGTTATTCTCCAACCACATTCCCAGCTCACACCTTTGATGGAGTTTTAAGAACAAGTATTTCCTTTTTCCCTTTTGCATGTTATAGAAAGAGCCCCAGAAGTTCCTTGCCACGGACACTGAAACTTGAACCAATTATGATATTCAACACTGCTCAAAACCTCCCCAGGAGCTGAAGTCTTTACTACCCAAGACTTCCAGGTTTTTATTTTCATGCTGGCAGACAACAGGGTGAAGATCAGGATGATAAAATAGGGAAGAGAGGAAGAGAAAGATGCCAGCAAAGAACAAGTAACATGGCAGGGGTGGGAGGCAAGCAGTGAACAACTCATTAGTCAGGCAGGATTTTAATTAGAGTGTGAAAAGAACAGCACTGCCCAATTCCAAATTGCAATTACCTGGGACCAGAAGCATCCAGCCCCATAACTCAGGCACTTCAAGACAAATAAAGATTTACAAGGCCTTAAGCAACCTGAGGTGGCATCCTCCAAATAGGTGCAAGCTGCCAAGCTGCAAGGACTCGTTCCAACAAAAAAACACCCAGTCATTCCCAACAACTGTTCAGGTTTACTGCTGATTAACAGCCATAAGGAAAACTTGCAAAATTTTACCTCCTTCCAGCCTGAACACTGACTAAGCCACGACAAGGACAAATCAAAAGATCTTAACTTCCTTCAAGATGAGCTAATTCTTCAACCTGGAAGTTGCCAACGCAGAAACCCACAGGGGTGTGCTCAGACACCAACACATGGGCAAGCAAAAGCAAAAAAAGCTCAGCAGCACCCAGCCCTGAGCATCACTTGAACCCACCAGCTGGGAGCAGTTAACCTCTTCTTTGCCCATCAGAAGATGATTAGCCCCAGCTGAAAGTCCTAATTGGCGGCAATTTCAGCTAAGGACTCAGCCATGGTAACTTTTCAAACCACAATACCACCCACTGGTACTTGGATTTATCCCCCAGGGCCTTTTAAACCTTGAATCATCTGAGTGTGAATTTCATTTTCTTCATTCACCCCAACTCTCACATGGCCACAGTGCCACCAAAATCATCCAGAAGCTGTGTCCCATGCTCAGGCTCAGCTTCCACACCCTGCCTGGCAAAAGGAGGAAAAGGAAACCTATTCCATGAGCTCGTTTTGAAGGGGGAATATCTCCAGTAATTACAGCTAATTAAACCACCAATGTACACCTGAAGTAAGACCCAGTCCCAGGGGGTCACTCAGACACTAAACCCAAGATTTTTGCTGGCATTACACAGAAACTTCCAAGAAATCCACACATATTTATTTTGAAAAGAACTTAAGTTTTTAAAGTTTTTTTTTCATCTTGAAAATAAGTTTTTTACCAATTTTAGTGTTGTTCAAACAGGCAGCTTTGCTACTCCTTCAACAACAGGGAGGGCTCCTCAGCACTTCTTGCTCAGGTGATTAAAACTTCATGAAAATTAATTAACTCTTTCTATGCAAAATTGACATTCAGTGTAAGACAAGCTGACAGAGGACCTGGATTTTCACAGTTTTGCTGATAAATATTCCTGCTGCAGCAGCCCTACTCCTGGTTGGTAAGTACTTTTAAGACCCCACACAGACTAGCATGAAAAAACCAAGACACATATAACTTCAGGTTTAGTCCAATTTTGTCAAGAGAAAAGCAACTTGACATTTTTAAGAAAGCCTTACACAAAACAGCTGCTAGTGGCAACTGTTTAGCCTTCTGTCTCTAGGAAAAGCCAGATAATCCTGCCCACAATATTTCCTTGAAAAAGTGACAGCAGAATTTTAATATTGACCTCTTTGTTAGCTTGAAAACCAAGAATAAAACTGACTTTATACACAAAAAGGAGAATTTTTTTATCACCATATCCAGTGCCCTAGCACACACAATCCAAGCAGCAGACAAATATTTGTGTGCCTTCATCTTTATTTACTTCATCCAACCACTTGTATACTTAAAAAAGCATTTCTTTATCCCTTACCCTACCAATATAAAAGGCTCATTCTGATCTAAGTACTCATATAACCAAGACACCAAGCTGGTTGTACAACTTCCCAATTTTTCTCCTCAATTGAGACTTTTTCATGGACTTACTACTAAAGTATAAACATAAGAAAAGTTATATTTAAGTAACTAAAGTATACACAAGGATAAGAGGCACCAAAACCATCCCTGAGATAGTTCTCAACTTTGTTAGGTGCTCCCTGTGTGGTGTGGGGAGAGGCTGGAGAAGAAAACAAGGCTTGGAAGGCAAAAACCTCACTGCCCCCAGGTCTGTCCTGGTGGCAAGTGGTGAATTCTCTCTCTACAAGAAGTTTAACTCCCCCAGCTGCTGAGAATTCATAACACACATCCCAAGCTCTGGCCCAACACATGAAGATGGGAAGACTTGAAATGCCAGATAATTACACATCAAGTAACTTGGAAAGCCAGTTGGAGCCCCAGAACCCTCCAGGCAGAAATAAGAGGCATCACTCACCACACGCTGCAGGCTGAGGAAGAGAGAGAACTGAGGCACCACCAGCAGAGAGGGGGATGCTCTCCCAGCCTTGGCACTCTGCTCACCAGCCTCACCTGGGCCCTGCTGCAGCTGCTCCTCATTGCAGTGCTCCACACCCAGCTGCTCCCCATTCCAGGTGGGAATGATCTGTCACCCACTACCCAGCTGGTTCTGACCTGGGCACTGAGCAAAGCTGCTGAGGCAACACAAAAATCCCCACTGTGCTCCCCCTTGTGAATTATTTTTCAAATCAAGTCCCCTGCTACAGGCTGGGAGAGGCAGGGATGTTCAGCCTGGAGAAGAAAAAGATCCAGGGAAACCTGGAGTTCCTTCCACTTAAAGGAGGATTCTAAAAAAGAGGGAGAGTGACTTTCTACAACGCATGGAGTAAGAGGACGAGGGGGAGTGGCTTCAAACCAACAGAGGGGAGATTTAGATGGGATTTTGGGGAGGAATTGTTCCCTGGCAGGGTGGGCAGGGCTGGCACAGGGTGCCCAGAGCAGCTGTGGCTGCCCCTGCAACCCTGGCAGTGCCCAAGGCCAGGCTGGACAGGGCTTGGAGCAGCCTGGGATGGTGGGATCCAGCCCATAAATGGGGATGGACTGGGATGGGTTTTAAGGTCAGTGAGGGAAATGGATTTGTAGTGATCTCTCAAAGCCTGACAGAAGGTTTACACAGTGTGTGTATCTGTATGCAAACCTTGAGATAAGAAATGCTGACTTAGAAATGCCATGGAACAGGACAGACATTGTGGAGAGAGAAATGGAACCAGAAACAAGTTTCAAAGGATGGCCTTGTAAAAAAGACTGGATACTTTGGAGAAATAGAGCTATGAAAGATGCATTGTAGTGGGAGCCACGAGGGGCAGTTTTAGATGTTGGCTTTAAGGCATCTACAGCATGGTGTGGCTAAAGCTGATAGGCCGAGAAACACTTAGAATGTAATTAGGAAATAATTGGCTTCTGATTGTGATGGTGTGAATTCTAACATCTGTATTGTCTCACCCTTCACATGAGACTGAAAATGGAGTAAAAGTTTTTAAAACACCTCTCAGTTGCCCATCTCTGGGTCAGAAAAGGGCATAATCCAACAGGGGATCAGCCCAGACCATTCTGGGATTCAGTGATACATTGGCAAAGCTGTTAATTCGTTTAATCTCCAGCCTAAAATTTGTGGATTAAAACAGCAAAACTTAGTAAATAAATCTTTTCTAGACAGCACACAGAGAAAGTGCCCAGTTAAACAGCGCAGTGGTAGAAGAGGCACACAACAGCAGAAGGGACAAACTCCCCTCCTTGGAGGTGCTGGCAAAGAGGGACAGCTTCCCCAGGCAGTCAGCAGCTCTGCTCTTTCCTCAAGCACACACAAATTGCCTCCTTTTCTGCAGCAGCAACCACCCCTCACATACGAGTCAAGCTCTAACCCTGCTGCTCCAAAGCACAGCCCCAAGTGCAGGTTTGACCCCTCAGAGACACTTCCTAAAGCTCAGGAACGCAACAGAACATTGGAATAGGTCATTATTTTTTATGGCCATGCTGCAGAAGTGGAATTTTTATGGCTGGTATTATCAGTTGAAGGAAAACTGCTCTGAAAACGCAGTTGTAGATTAAGTGTTATATATCTACATAGAGTAAACGTAACACTAATCACATTTTTTCCCCCATTTAGTGGCATTAAATCACAATCCATTCCTACTTATCCCCCAGGAAGCCACATAAGCTGCATTAAGACACCCAGCCCAGTGTCCATCTGTCCATCTGAGGGATGCTCACCAGCTAAACCTCCTTCTTCACAGCTCACACTTGCAACAGGAACTACTCTGCAATCCCAAAGAGAGTTTCCAAATGGCAAATTTAATGTCAGAGGCCACAGGTCCTCCAAGAGGTCCAAACAGCCCTTTGCTTTGGAAGGGACTCACAATCACTGCTCAAAGGGCAGCGGTTCTTAGAAACTAAATATTTACAAAAAACCTGAGAGAATCCCCACAGCCGCCTCAGCCTTCCCGGAAAAGTTCTTCTCCATCCAGGCAAGGAAGGATTCATAAAGGCAAATCATCTGCTTGCACAGGAACTGCAAAAATTCCTTCTTCTGAGGTCCCTCTGCCAGTGGAAACCACGGAGCTACCCCAGGGCCACCCTGCAGCATCCCAACCCATGGTGACCCTCCTGGAGAGCCACCAGCTGCTCCTGCTGCACGCCTGGACTGGCTGGGGGACATGGAAACACCAGCTTTTGCCATCCTCCAAGCCAAATATGAACTTTCCCCACAGCAAAGAGATGTAAACCCTGCAACTGCAACATCAGTGAGGTTCTGTGTGGTCCAGTGTTCTCAGTTTGGTGATGGATGTCTGGCCAAGCAGCTCTTGGCCAAAAAATAAAAAACACTAGAGGAAACCAAGAGAGGGTAAAAAAATTCATGGTGGCCCTAAAATTCAAAAGATGCAAGTAATTTTTCACTGTCTTGACAGCAAAACAAAGAACTTAGAAAACTACAAGAAAGCTGGAACTATTTTGAGGCTGAAGCTCTGCTCAGTTCACTGCCTGGGATTTGTTAGCAGTATCCATTTAAACCTGCACTCTGCCAGATTGCTGTCTCACTGACACTAATTCCAGATTATTTTTCTAAACTAGGATAATCTTAACACAAGCACAGTAAAGAGCAGATGTTTGTCCGGAAATCAGATCTCTTCAAAGCTGTCTTTTAAAAATCAGTTGCAACCTATTGTGAGTGAAAACTGCCCCCAGAAGTCTGAGGTTCCCCCAAAACCTCTCAGTGGGAATGAAGGAATTAAGAGTGGAAGCAACAATTTGGTCCAAAACTAATCACCAGGCAAAGGTCTGAAGGAGATGATTCAACCAACTGTGCTCTCAAACATGGTTGTTTAATTTTTGCTATTTCACCTGGATTCTCTTACAATTTTTTTGCTAACTATTGATCAAAAAGTTCATTTGTAGAAATGTAAAACCATGCAGAGAGGGATTAATAGCTCATGCTGGCTGAAGCAGAGGTTTTACACTTCCAAATACCCTGCTTGGGTTTGTGCCTTAGGAACTAAACTTGGTGAAGACAGAAGAAAAGGGGGAGGACAGGGAGAAAGTTATTTCTCACTGGAGGCTCTGGAGTGCTAAATCAGCACACCACATAAAATTAATCTTGCTGGCTACTGGTCCTTAGCCCTACTAAGAAAAAAAAAGAAACAAGCAGCTTCAGCAGAGAAGGGGCACACATTTTATTCAACTTTATTATTTAAATCCTACCTGAATATGACTTAGAAGCTTTTCTATAAAGGAAATAGTTTAAGAACAGCAGCTCAACAAAAAGGAGGTGATTTGCACTCTCACAGGAGGCCAACATTCCCATCTCCTCTCTCCTGGAGACAAGGGTTAATATACTGTGTTCAACCTCTGAACTTCATAGCTGCACACTAATTACTGAGGAGAGGGAAAGATAATTAATGGCTGGCCAGAGCTGTGGGCAGAAATGAGGAAAATGTCTAGTCAGAGCCTGGTTATTCTTCTCCTATCAGACTATCTACCTGGAAAAGTCACATCACAATTAAAGCTGCAAACAGCAATTGTCACTGTTAAGAGTTAAGACTTCTTATTAAGGTTGTGCTCCTTCAGTCTCTTGTGAAAAAGTGCAATTAATATCCTCAAAAGGACTTGGTAGTCTTGTTCTCACAGCAAGGATGAAAGAAAAAAGTCCCAATTATTACTGGTTTACATAATATAATCCAACATATATTAATAGATATATGTTATATACAGTCCAATTTATATATGTATTAATATTAATTATTGCAAGATAAAAGCCTTGCACAGGGAAAAAAACCTGTATTTATCATTGTGGGTCCACTATTAAACAAGGAGGGGAAAGTAACCTTGCAGCAACAGCATCAGAAAGACCAAGGGATGAGCAAGAACAGCATCTTTGCACCAAAATTCCCAGAATATAAATCAGGAATCCAGGAGAAGTCACTGAAATGCTTTCATGCCCCTTCAAATTCCTGTACTTATTACAATAATAGTGATAGATGGCAACAGCTCAAGTGCATCCTATTTTTCATCTGCCTTCTTCCCACCTCTGCTATTTTTGATTGTCTGCCCGCAGCTGTCCCTTGATTTTAGGAAATAACCACCTTCCCAGGGAGTCTGTGGGATTTATTCACATGGATCAGCAAATTACCCAGTTCACTTTGAGTATCACACGACTTGAACTTCATTAACTGATTGCAAAAACATGAAGTTATTACACTCACAACGTCCTTTCAACCTGGGTGATGCTCTTCAGACCTACAAGGAAATAGGCAGGTATTTTTCACAGCAAGAGCTGGAAGGGTTCTGCACTCAGGTAATATGCAATAAATCAAAATTTCTCTACTAAGAAGCTGCATGGATTTCTCTCATGTTTATTTACGAGCTCTTCATGCATTTCAAACAGCCAAGAGAAGAAGTTGGGGGACTCAGCAAAACACCAGAGCAGCAGAAGGAAAATACAATAACAGCAGCAACAACAAAAAAACCCAAAAACAAAACAAAGACAAACACTCAAAAAACTCAAATAAACAAAAAAAGCATTTTCTTCTATTTTGACTGTTCTATTGCTTCAGAAACCAGACTGAGGTATATCTGGCCATGGGAAAAGCCTCACATAAGTCAGTGATCACCAGGACTGAAAATTAATATTAAGGTTCAAGCAGCACAGAGATGAAATCAGAGCTGGAGAACTGTGGCTGTAAACACAACCCATAAAATTCAAGTTTAATAACTTAGGATTAAATAAGTTTCATGCAGATTACAGCCAGTGGTCAGCCAAGCTGTTCTCTAGCAGCTCTGTTATTTACAGCTATTAAATAACTGTATTAAAGTGTTCCAGAGAATGCTTTTTCCAAGGCAAATCACGGCCAAAATAATACACATTTTAAACTATCCCGTGCTCACAAATGGCAAAAAAAAGGGAAATACACTTGAGAACTAAATTAGCCTAATCTAAAAACAACTCTTGGGATGCTAGTTGGTATTATAAAAACGAAAAGCGTGACAATGGAAGGCTGAAATCTTTACTATTATTTTTTTATTAGTTTTCTTTAGAAAAGCTTGGAGGAGGCAGAGTACCAGAGCTGGAACACATTAAAATACATTACCAGAAAACAGTCAGAGGAGGGGTTTTGGGGGGTGTTCAGTGGAAAGGAGGTAAGGGATGGCTTAAGTCTTTAGCCAAGGAAATTGAGAAAACATGGACTTGACACCCAGCCAGTGGGGTCTCCAGGTCCTCAGTGGGATGGCATAGCTAGGGCAGGAATTCAGCTTTCAGGCCACGTATCTCCACATTCCCAAGGCTGTAAGGAAGCTTGGAAGTGTTTGTGAGTCAGAATCCTGTCTGGAGCATCCTCAGCTCCTGCAGGAGGTGAGCAAAGCTCTGGCTGTGCCATGAAACCCGTGCACGGATACCCAGGGAATATCAGGGTATTCCTGCAATTCCATCTGCGTGGAAATCCACACAAATTATGTAAAGACTGCCTTGAAAACTACTGTGGTGCTTTGAGATTGTAATTCCAAGAACAAACAGCCCTCTCTGGTGCACTCTGTTACATAAAATGTCAGGCTAATCACAGCGATTCTGCTTTGAGTGCTGCCAAATGTCCTAAACTGAAGGAAAAATTGGAGTTACAGTGTTGAGGATGAGTCAGTTACACACCTACCCCTCTACAAAAGGACAAATGAAGAAATAAATGACATCTGACTGACCACAACAACAATCAGTTCCCCAGGAACACACAGTGCTTGCTTTAAATCCCCAAAGCCACACTGCTCTAGGCATAGGTGCTCCTGTGCTTGCTTTCCACTGAAACTGGAATAATTCAGGGAACAACCTCGAGGAGGACCACTGCATCAAACTGGAGTCTGATTAAAAGCCCAAATCTCTCTCCTGAGCCACCAGGAGCAGTTTTTTACTTGCAGGAAGAAGTAGGTCATGAAAGCAGCAGCTCCCCCGAATTCCCTGCCCCAGATGCAGAGCCCTGGGTGCTGCACACGAACTGGAGCTGTGTGTTACCGGCGTGCATGCAGAGGGAGAGGAGGGCATCCTGCAGAGGATGCCATGCGTGTACCACTGACTGCAAATGGAAAAAACACCGTCCAGCACAAGCAAAGAAGCTGCTGTGCAGAGGAAAACTGAATGGCGTGCAGGGATAGCCACCAGAAACAACCCACCTTTGGGGAAAGAGGGAAAAAAAAAATAAACCAACATCTGTTAAAAATGTTATTTACAAAACAATTAATTTCACAAGTGCATAGTATCAGGGCTCTTCTCAAAATCCTGACTTCCTTGCCAGCTCAAAAATCTGTGTGGTGTCATATCCTGCCCTACTCAATAACGAGGTACTTTGTGAAACTATTTGTTTAAAATTACTCTCTTGAGCACTAAATGCCAAGAGGAAATATGGAAATGCTCGCTCCCACACACACAAGTGAGTGGCTGATTCCAAACCATGATTTGTTTTCCACGAGAACATGTGTGAATCTGAGTCACAGTCTTTGTCTTTGGACAAAATTATCCTTAAAATAAAATCCGTCTTCGCACTCTTCAACTCTGTGGTCAGAGAAATCCGTGGTTTTGGCTTCGGGCCAAAGCTCTGTTTTGGAGCATCATTTCTGGTTACTTAGCAATGAGAGTCACATCACCCAGCCCAGCAAAGAGGAACGGATGTCTCAGCACTTGCGGTGCTTTCCCTCCCTTGCAGGTTTCCAGGCTCAAAAACAACACCAGTCCTCCCGTGCGATGCAGGGCACCGACCACAGCCTGAACAAAAGCCAGCCTCAGAGGTTTTCTAGGCAGCTCACGAAACACAAGAACAGCTCATCTTGAGCAGGGAACAATTTTTAATCTGTTCCCTTCATGCAGAAGGGAGTGTCTGGAGCTGGTTTCATTACTAGCAATATACAGTGCTCGTGAAACAACTCCTCTCTCTTAACAGAGACACTGGGTTTGGGTCCCCTGAGTCCCTTACACCAAAATCCAAGGGAAGGATCCCACTCTCCACTTAAACACAACACCCCCAAACTCAGGAGAAACCACACAGCGCTGAAGAGTGCAATTATCCAATCTACTCAATATTTAGACAATGAAATTTCTGTTGTCAAAGTCCCTGGGTAACAGGAATAGCCTTGCAGCAAGCAGGAGGATCCCACGGGAGCCCTCGTGCATCACAAACCTGCCAGGCTCCCACCAAACCTTCAACTCACCCTTTTCCCCCTCTGCAGGAAGCCAAGAGGATTTCCCAAGTCACATGGTAAATCAGGGCATTTTCTTTCCAAAAAAGGAATCACATTTTTCTCCCCCTGGGAAATCTCTGCAGTTTTTCAGCTCGTTGTTATTTCGGGGAGAAAAGAACTCTTGCCGCCAGCTCTCCCTCCCATCTCCCCCACCAGGAATCTTTGTGATGTTTGGGACAGGCTTCCAATTAATTTAAATGACTATTAAAAGGTTGCTGCTGCACTGCACATTCACAGTGTGTGAGTTTTGTCTAGAAGCAGAAAACACAAGCAGGACGTGGGATATCAAATTCTTCTCAGAGGCAAGCATGAATAATGACAGAACAGTATTCATGCAGGAAAATTTGGATAGAAAAACCATCATCCAGACCCCAGATATTTTATTTCTTAACACTCAAACTGAAAAAAATATCTCACATCACTCTTGTGCTATCTTGGGCAGCCCATTTTCTCTTAATATCTTCATTTGTCAGAGTAGTACTTAAAATTGTCATTTTTGGAGTTGCTTTGCCAGGCAGAAAACTCATTCTCACTTAAGTCCAAACATCTAAGAAAAATGATGAGGCTAAATTATGAGGATGTATTTTTAAAGAATGGTTGCAGTGGAATGAAAAACTATTTCCTCTTACAACAATCTGTCAGAACAAATTTCCTTCCTACTCTGATTCCATCTCACAATCTGCACCCTGGCCAGCAAACATCCTTTGGCTGCTCCTTCTGCAGGTTTCAGCTGCAAACCCAGAAGAGCTCAGCACCACCAGGAGTCAGTTTGGGAAGAAGAAAACAAGGGTTTAAGAGAAGACTGACAATCACCCAGAGCTGGTTTTTATGGTGGTTGCTCCCTTGTAGATCCTTCACAAGTCAGATATCTGAGTGCAATTCAAGTTTAATTATTCCGGCAGGGAGTGTCAAAGATTGAGAGTTTCCACATTGCATGGCAGTCCTTTCCTCCTGGGGAAGCCAACAAAAGCAAATTGCTGAAATGAGCTCTACATTTCCTAATTCCTCAAGAGCTGCCAAGAATGCAGAAAAAGATAGTGGACATGCTCTGTGTTTTACATGAGACAAAAGCCATACCCCACAGGCTCGTCCTGCTGGAAACTAATTCCACATCACATTCAAGTGCTGCTTATTTTCATCTTCATTAAGATGACATCTCATTTTGATGACCATTTGAGACCTTAATAACAGGGAGGAAACCCTCTGCAGAATCTTTAACAGCAGAAGCACAGGTCGTTTCATTTTCTGCATTAAATACTCAAGGACAAAGTAGCCCTTAAAGCCTGATTGCTGTAGTTTGCCCTGGGAAAGTGAAAATATGATGAAATCCCCAGCAGCAATAACACAGGTGGTCTCAAGAGCACTTCAGAAATAAGAAGTGTGCCCCCATGGTGAGCACAAGGAACACAGCTTCATCTAGTTTCAACAAATTTCAAATTTTTTAGTAGTACAGTTACTCATCCTACCAGAAGCCACAGAAGTAGAAAGCAGCAGTAGAGATTTTAGGAGGAGTGGCTGACCACCAACTGACACTGCAATAAATGAATAATAATTTTTTTTTTAAAAATCGAGCCACCCAAATCTAAAACAATATATTTCCACAGACCTACAATCAGGAGAATAATTTAAATTGCATATTTGAGTCAGCTCAATGCTATTTTATAGAATGGCAAACTAGTGACTCATAGCACAAATCAGAAATTAAGTCATAAAAGTTACGTTTCACCCTCCAGACTGGGAGGAGCCTAACCTCACAGGAAGTTTCCTCTTTAAGATGAGTCTTAAAACAGCCTTAGAAAAAGAACAACTTCTTTCCTTCTTCTCTTTCTAAGACTTGGCTCTGGTCAGGAGAACTGCAACCCTCCTGTCTGAGCACAGATGAGAAACACTCCCCTTGTGGAAAAAGAAATGCCCTAAAATTTTTTTATTAGTGGCAACATCAACTTGATCATGACTGTAACTTCCTTTCCCATCACAGACCCTCGATTCAAAGTCTTGATTATGCCCATAATAAATAAAAAAATGATAAATAATAAAAAAAAATGGTAACACCACCAAGTAACTGTCAAAAAACCCCAAACCAACATCTAGTCCTTGTATTGTGCTCCTCTTTCACACAGAGAGCCCTGAAAGTGTATTCCCTGATTTTAGCCACTTTCATGCATCCAAAAATATTTGCTGGTCATCCCCTTTAGCACGGATTTTTAATAATTCCTTGGAAAATCACAATCAACAGTATGCCAGGTCAGGAAAACAGCAGTACAGTTAATTAAACAAGTCTGCCAGCTTCCATCCTCAGCAAAAACACACCCCACAGACTTCCAAGTCCCACCATCCCTGCCACTGCCTGAGTTTCCCCTGACAATTTGCTTCAAGGGCTGGGCAACAACGGGACAATAAACTGCAGCTTTTGTGACAGAGAGGTATTGGAACCCTGGATGCTGAGAATTTCAGACATTCTGTGCTGCCAGGCACTGACCCCCAAGAGAACACTGCATGTGACCTGAGGCCACGGAGAAGGCTTCCAAAATGGAATGATGGAACTGGGATTGTGGGTGTGGAGTTTGAGCAGAAGTGTGTGATATCACAGGGTGGGAAACTTAGAGTTTAAGATTTTAGAATACAGTAATATATATAAACAAGATGGAGGTTTTAGGGTGGAGGCTGGTCCTTCTTCACCTTCTCCATAGGTTTGGGTGGTTTTGTGTAATTGGATAAAAAAGTCCACATGGCATCCATGGGTGGTTGGTTATTGGGTTAAAAGTAAAAATAATTTAGGTTTCATTTCTTAATTGGACAGTTTATCCCTAAAAAGCCTTGCAGAGAGAGAGATGGGGCTCCATTTTTAGTTTGTTAAAGTGCTGCAGAACCCAGGGTTTGTCAGACTGTAACACAGATAAGAACTAAAAAACATCTGAGTCCAAACAAGAAATACCATCTCACACATTTAATCCTGACCCTGGCAAAAAAGAAGCAAAGGCTCCTCATGTCTTGCCCTCAGGACTTGAGGTGGTCCCACAGGAAATTATGACCACACTACTGAGCTACAGCTTCTCTGGAAGTCAATGCTGCAGAGGAAAAAAAACCCACTAAATACACATTGTATCTATGGTGACTAAAGGACAGCTGCAGCAGGATGTCCCCTGCATCCTCCTCGTGGGGCTTATCCCATCTCTTCTCGGCACAAGGGCAAGATCTTTGCAGGATACAGTCTCCACTACATCCTCAGACCTGGGCCACCTGCACCAAAAATCCTACCTGGCTTGGAGGATGGATCAGCACAGGTTACCCTGGTTCTCATCAGGAGCAGAAAGAAAACCTGCAGGTTGTCCAATACCTTCTCAAAACCTGACTGCAGCTCAGATGGGTTCAGTTTTTCCTTCTTAGGCTTAGAAGAAGGCACTAGGAGTCAATATTCCTGATTTGCCCAGAGCTGCTAAAATGAACTAACACAGGAATGCCACGCACAGCCAAGCCCTTGATTTTCTATAGGTATTTTTGCAACAGCTGATTACATTCCAATCCAACATAACTCAACCCCTGGCCACAGGCACCAGGAAATGCAGGAACAGGAGCCTCTAATCTCTGCAGGAACAAAGCCATGAGGATAAGGTGTTCAACACACAAAAGCAGAGTGTTTCATTTAAGTATTTTGACAACCTCCACATCACTGAAGACCATCTATAGCTTGCTTCCTTGTGAAGCTTTTCCAGGCCTGCTTCCCAGCCCCACTACACCTCAGCCCTTGGGAAGCTGACCCTCAACTTCCACAGCACCTGGGACAAGCAGGAGACAGGAAAGGCCTTCCCTTGTTCCCTTAGGAAGTTTCCTTTGAGGAAAAGCCCCACTTGAATCCTCTGTCCAGGCCCCTCAGAGGACAAGCTGCCCAACAGGGCGTGTGGCCTCCCACACATCACGGCCCACTCCAGCACCTTCTCCACTGCAAACACTTTTGGGAACTTGGCTTCCTCCACCCTCACGTGTGCGTAGCCAAACAGAGAGACTGGAAAGAGATGCAGCCTCTGATACTTGTGCTCCAAGTTCATTTATTCAGCTTTGTCACACTCTTCCAACGCTGTGGATGCCCAAGCCCCGCTTGCTCCTTGGTCAGGCCTCCTCACCCTGCCCAGCCATCCTGAAATGCACACCACCACCACACTCAGAGGGGAAATCTACAAATATCAGTAAAAACTTCCTCCTTCTTGCTTATCCCTACTCCAAGATCAGTGAACGAACTCCTCATTCAAGTTTCTTGCATCCCCCTCCCCAGATCTCTCACCCCATGTGATCCTGTTGGGGACAGACTCGTGGTGCTCTCCCTACGGGATTGTTCCTGTGGGAACATCTCCATGCTGAGCCCACCGAGCTTTCCCAGCTCCCCCAGGTTTCAGAACTCTCAAGCAAGCTCTGAATGCTTCACTCAAGCCCTGTGTCCCCCAGTATTGATGCACTCCCAACTGTTCCCTCATAATCCAAGTATTTGTTCACCTCCTTGCCCTCTCTCCCATTTGGTGTTATCAAAACCTCCTCCTTTGTACTTCACCCATCTGGAGAAGTTTTTTTATTTGTTTTACAGCTCTGTCCTCTCACAGTAATCTGGTCTACTGGTGCAGTTTCTTCCAGCATTATTTATATTGCTTTTGAAAGAACTCATCCATAAGACCATTTAGCATTTCCAGCCTGTTTCAAAGAAAGCCCATTTAATTTATCACCTCTGTGAGAAACCAGCCATCCTGAGAAGTACCCAAGTAGAATTGATGGTACCAAAAACAACACTGCACAGACACACCTGATGTAACCACTCTATTAATTTTTACACCCATATTATAGAAATTCTTCCTACATCTTTCCTAATTTAATCTATGGTGTCAGGAAGCTTGTACATCCCAGGCCCATCACAGCAGGATCAATTCTTCATCAGCCATAACTGATTGATGTGAGCCTAACCTGTCATAACCACCTCTGATAACAAAGACTGAACAGCCTTCCCAGGAAATAATTCAGCATTCCACTGCTCTTACTGGCAGTAAAGTCTGCCAGCACCTAACCAAACCACTCAGCTCACATTCTGAGCCCATTCCTTCTCCCACCTGACAAGGATTTGTCTGGTTTTCTGCTTCCCCTTTGCAGTAACACTTCCTTTCAATTTTCTCTTTATTATGAAGAGCTCCAGTTCCTTAAATTTCTCCTCACAGATCATTTATTCCAGAATTCAGCTGCTCTCTCTCAGTGGTCTGCAGAGTTTCTCAAGTGCAATGAGGGAAAGGATAACTCATCTCTGCTGTGGGGGGATAAACAGGCACATCACAGATGCTGCCAGAAGGAACTGCCAGGATCCTGGATCCCGACTCTTGGTTCTCAGGGATTCAACCCAACCGACCTGCGCACAGCCTCCCTGTTGAAAAAACCCCAAAAACTAATGACTGCAACACCACAGCCAGGCTGCCAAGAATCAAACAGCACAGCCCAACTAAAGCCAGGAGGGCTTTCTAATCATCAGTCCCCAGGACACGAGCAAAATCCTCCTCCTTCCCCAAGCTCCTAAAGGAGACAGCTCTGACAGCAGGATTTTAACATGCCCACACCTCAGTCACGTCTGCTCGGTATCCTGGGCAAGCACAGGAGATTCACGGCTTTTTAATTTTTTTTTTATCATTTTCTCTCACATTTACTGGTCTGCTTAGCCCAAGGAGTGAAACCAAGCCCGAATCCGAGTCTCCGTTAAATCAATCGCAAAGGTCAATTTAAATTTAGATAAATACAAATTATTTCCCAGGGCCACACCGCGAAAGCAGACAGCTCAGATATTAATTAGGGACGCTGGAAAGGCCATTCCACACCTGAGCAGGTGCCGGGATTAACCCCGCAGTCACACTTCACACGTGGGAAGGAGCGCGCTGCGAATGCGGGACCGCCGGGATGGAGACACCCGATACGGACGGAACCCGGGGCATCCCCCGGCTGCCAAAACACACCGACAGGGCCCGAGGAACCAGCGGCAGCCCGGAGCTACCCGGCACAAACAACTCAACCCCAAGGAGCACAGCGGTGGATCCGCTGCTCCAGCGGAGCCCAGAGCCCGCTCCGCCGCCCGATGAATCCCCGGTTCCGGCGGCTTCCCGGAGTTCCGCGGTCACTTGTTCGGAGCAAAACAAGGGAGCGACAGGTGCACACCTCCGACAGAAGCTCCTTCAGAGGCAGCACTAAAACACATTGTGGCAAAAGCCAGAAGGATAACCCACGGTTACACACTGTTCCCTTAGTTTAAAAAGTAAAAATAGGGGGAAAAAAACCCCTCCCGGTATTTTTAGCAAATCTTTCGAGCTCCAAGACGCAACCTGCTGCCTTTACAGTTTTTTTTCCGCGCTGAGACACACAGGAAAGCCGTGTGCTGCCAGTCCCCTCTTTTCCTGGCAAAGCCACCAGGGAAAAGGGAGCGAACAGAGCCCGGCCAGCTTTGCCCCCTCCCTCTGCCAGCCCCGCACCGACCGGCATGCGGGAAGCCCCCCGAGCGCCTCTCCCTCGGCTGACCTTGAGGGGGGCGGGAAGAGAAGGGAGCAGAGGCAGAACGGGAGAAGAGGCGCCGGCTGCCCGCTCGGTCGGTGCCGGTGCCGCTCCCGGCGGGGGCTCCGCGCCCCCCGCGCCCCCCAGCGCCACCTGGCGGCCGCGCCCCGCG